>NC_137815.1:45742606-45780106 GCF_963921795.1 Nannobrachium achirus
AAAAGCGGAGCAATCCTGCAAACTTTGGAAGCTAATATTAGCCAATCAGGATGGAATATGAAATATCAGACTGATCGGACTTGATCACATGACTATAGAGATACTGTGTACCGATTTGCGTGATTTTTGCATAAAATCTCAAGGAGTAATATCCAAAAATGTGTTTTACATATGTCGGCCCAAAGGTGGCGCTATAAAAGGCTGATGTGAAAAATGCAGGGCAAAGGTTTATCCTTAGCCTCTAGGGAGTGCGCTTACAAAGTTTGAAACTGATCGGTGGAGTTATAGGTAAAACCACGAATCGGCCTGTTATAGCGCCACCTTGATGCTGATTTAAAAAAAATAAGTGGCATTTCTTCCTCGTCCTAGTGGGAACGTGTGTGCGCGATTTCATGATAATTGCACTTTGCGTTTGTGATTTGAGGCATTTTGTTCAAAACGGCTCAATCCTACAAACTTTGGAAGCCAATCTTAGCCAATCAGGATGGAATATGCAAAATCGGACAGATCTGTGTCGATCACATGACGGTCGAGATACTGCCTACCAAATTTGTAGGATTTTTGGACAAAATCTGTAAGAGTAGTGCACAGAAATGTGTTTTGCGAACATCGGCCACTAGGTGGCGCTAGAAAAGGCCCATTTGAAAAATTTAGGGCAGAGGTTCTAGATTGGCATCCAGGGAATGTGTGTGCTCACTTTGGCAGCGACCGTGCCAACGGCGACTGAGATTAGGTGCTCACAAACTGTGAGGACGCACGGACGGACGGACGGACGGACGCACGCACGGACGGACGGAGGGGAAAACATACTCTCCCCCATGCCTTCGGCTGGTGGAGACAATAATTTAATAAGCCTTAACTTAGAGTCTAGGTTTAAGTGACCCTCTGTGCGCTCCGATAGAGAAACTGTTTGCCTTCTGAAAATAACAGCCCTGTCATCTGTGTCCTTCCCTAACTGTTAAGAGGATTACATCCTCTGATGTCACATAAATCATTAAAAGGCTAGAATGCTGAATAAAACAAACTATTCAGAATTAAAGAAAGTAATAAATAAGAGATCATTGATTGGCTTTAATCATGTTTATTGCTGCACAGAGCGATCAGACTATATAAGGCAAAAAACACACCCAGTGTGAAGTGAGCGGTGCCTTTTATGTGTTTATTTCATTAAGCATCCCGCGAAGCTTGGCCAATGAGCCAAGTGTGGGACATACATACATACGTACATACTGTACATACACACAGACAAAGCCAGATGTAGGAGCGGTTAGCACCACTCAAAGATGGAGGGAGATATGCAGCGTTAATTCTTCTCTCATCCCATGACCTGTAAACAAAGAGAAAGGCCATGTATGTAATCCAGAATACCTTAAATGTATGCTTTTTTCAAGAAAATGGTGATACCATGACAGATTCTATTCTATTTAAAGGCCCGCTGACACGCCCCGACATTACAATAGTATGATACAGTAGGTCACGTGGTCTCTCTGAAAACGGTCTGAATTAGTCTGACACTCATGTCACAGTGTAATCTGCCCCTCGCCCCCCAACAACAGCTGACCAGTACAGTAAGTAGTCTAAGTACAGTCAATTAATTTGATTGGCTTATAATTGTGCATTCTCACAATGACATCATGAACATATTAACTAATATTTTCAGATTACTTTTTAAAATGACAGTACCCCTTTAGATGACAGTCCTACTTTAAGTCTTGCACTGAGTGGCACTGAAAATTTTAGTCTGCAGACCATCATGTAGGCTTGAGAACATACATGATATTGCTTCCACACTGAAGCCGGGAGTTCATAAAATGTTCCTTACGAGATCACTTTATTAGTTATGGACCTATATACTGACCATGTTCATCCATTCAATGTAGGCAGAGACACGTGTGAAGACAGTGGGCTTCTGGGGAGCATTGCAGCCCATGCTGGACACAAAGCTGGCAATACCATGGACAACCCATTTACCATCCACCTGGCAGTTCAGAGGGCCACCAGAGTCACCCTATGCAAACAGAAAGAGAATGTATGTTGACACAAGGGTCTAATTATTAATAAAGTGAAGTGTGCAAGATTTGAAACCATCTATTATTCTCTACCTTTTTCTGCATTGTTAACTCTGAATGTAAATATTGACATGAATTAAGTCATAATTTGAAGTTGCAATCCCTAACCGGGATTCAAAACACTGGCTGACATTTACTGTACACTGCTGAGCTAAGAACGACCGCTTGAGCGTGGGAGATATTGCAGATTTGAGCTTCAGGCAATACCGCTTTTCAACTAATGGTGTTCCTACCCGACCACTGAATATAAATGTCTCAATAAAAGAGCAGATAGAGCAACTACAACTACAATATATATATATAAAAACATTTTAAAAATACATTTTAATTAAGAAGTAGTGAAAAATAGCAGATCGACAAGCATCACAACATAGTCATAGATCTGCTATTTTCACTAGCATGTGTCCCGGAGAGACATACTGTACATTTTCTCTGTCTCTCAAGCTGATGCTGATACAGTATGGCATAGATATGACGTATGACTCAACATTTGGGCTTTCAACTCATTGACTTCCATTCCGAAAAATATAAAGAATAAAGTAGCCTTAGTGTAACATTTTGTTCAATTAAAAACATAATTTGGGGGGGTGTGGGGGGGGGGGGGGGTAAAATACATCATCTTTTGTAAGTTTTTGTGGATTTATATATCCACAAGTTTCCACAGGAGTTTACTGGAGACTATCAGGACCAAACTTCCGGGTTTAACAGCAGACATACAAGCTCACGTCGCGTCGCAGATGCAACCCGTTGTGAGCTTGTAAATCGGCGCCGGAAGCTCGGTACAGACGTCTGCGCAATGCACTATGGGGCGTTGGAAACTCGTGGATACAAGTTGTAAAAATAATAAAGAAACCTTGAACAAAAAAAAAATACATAATTTGAACAAATATTAGTTCTGTGGCCCAAATGGCACTAATCTCTCTCGCCTCCTGGGGAGCCATGCCGTAAAAAGCCTGAGCGTTTCAGTTCTTGTTTGTCTCATGAACTGTACATAACACTCACATTGCAGCCAGCCTCAGCACCGCCTCCACCACAGATCATGCTGTCCTTCACAGTGCTGCCCCACCAGCCAGGGCTGGTGCAGGTCGTGTGGTCAATCAGAGGGAGGTAGGCCTCCTTCAGCTGGGCAGAGATGGGGCCGCCAGCTGGGAATAATTATGACAGAGAAAAGAGACATGCGAAATCCCTTGAGTACAATAGGAAGGAGAAATGTACAAGAATACAGTAGTAAAGCCTGATATTTCGTCGTGCGGTGGAGTCCCACACCAAAAATAGCCAATTTACAAGCTCAAAGCATGCCACGATGTGTTGCTTTGTGTCGCATTGTGTGCAGTAGATTGTCTATTTTGGCAGATGGAAGAACTGTTACTGCAGTACTACAGACACACCAAAATAGATTATTCATCTTACTCCACTTTGAACCAACCATTTTGCTCTCCTGTCTGAACTAAAATAGATGTTCTGTCTTCTTTTAAATTGTGAGAATACAACTCTAGCATGTCTACTTCTATACACTGGCCATCACGACACAGAGATTGCATTTCCCCACCCCTAAGCTTATTACACATGGTGCCTCTGTTTTTCATGTACTTCATGCTAGGGGTTGTTGTCAGTCATGCACTGTGCCCTGAGGAAGGGGCTTGCTTTCAAAACCCACAACCACAGGCAAGTAAATGATTGACGGGAACAAGTTACAGTCCCAAAGCCTCTTATTTCTACTGTGTTTCTTATATTATATCCAACTCACTGGCAGTGCGTCCCCATCCGGTGATGAAGCAGTTGTTCAAGTGGGGCAGAATCGCGCCGGTAGGAGGCAGGGAGCCCAGCTGGACCCAGCTGTTCAGGGTAGCTGGAGAGGAGAGGTACAGCATGGCGATGTCCCATCTAAACAGAGGTTAAGCACATGCATTGGCTGAGTGCCAAACAGCAGCCCATGAAGCTGGCTTCCACAGTTGGACTACCGGTAGTTACTTTGACAGTAAAAAAAAAATCAACCCTAACTTTTCTTTAGCTGTTTCTTGTCTATAAGTTTGAAAAATAACAATAACATAAACCAGTAAGGCTCCCTAATCAGGAGATAAGCGACCGTAGGTCACTTATCTCCACAAATAGGGCAAAAATGTGTTTTGCCAAAATCTTCCTGATCCATGTTGATGACATGAGTGTAGACATACTGTGTAGTGATTTTCGTGATTTTAGGGCAAAATCTGTAGGAGCAGTGTCCAAAAATGTGTTTTTAAAAATCGGCCTGGAGGTGGCGCTATATGGGACAGATTTATGTTGATGGGATGAGTGTAGACATACTGTGTACCGATTTGCGTGATTTTAGGGCGAAAATTGTAGGAGCAGTGTCCAAAAATGTGTTTTGCAAGAATCGGCCTCATGGTGGCGCTAGAAGAGGGCCATGTGAGAAATGAGGGGTGGGGTCTCTGCGCCGGCAAGGCGGACGAATAGGTACCGGCCCCGGCTGTCCCGGTCGCTCCTAGCCGGAGTTACGGCATTTTCTGTGAGCTGCAGTGTAGGGGGTCCTCCACTGGGGGCGCCACCACTTTTGCATCCGTTCTGGAGCACCAGGAGTCGGTGGTCCCCGGGAATTCCCCGTGAGCAGGCCCGTTGGGGTGGTCATTTGGTCATGTTTGTGCATTTGGTCATTTTTTACATCTGGGGGTCCCCCAGGGACCTGGGGGTCCCTGGAGCTCCGGGGGTCCTTGGAGGTTGTAGTTTGGCAGCCAAGGAACGTGTGTGCAAAATTTGGCATGGATCGGGGCAACGGTTGCGGAGATATAAGCAGGGAAAAAGTGTGACGTGTGAGGTGTGACAGACAGACTGACTCACTCACAGTTTGTGCAAGGTTTGATAGTAAATGCGACCTACGGTCGCAATAATGCAACCGAGAGACCTTGACACACCACCGGCACTACCGTGTGTCAGAGAAAACATTTACTTTGAACATGTTCTTATATATACAGTATCTTCAAAGACACTGAGATCACCTTGAGATTATTACAGTAAACTTTCCCACAAACGAAAATGGTAGCATAGAAAATCAACCAGGCAATGTAACCACAATGATCTTGAAATCTTTGATAAATGATAGGATTTGCCCACCCTCCAGCCACATTGTTGGAGTTCCACCTGGGATGGACATAGACACGACTGACACTCTTGACCTGCTCCCTGCCATTGTGACCATTCAGGTCGTGCTCACCGATTACCACGCGCCAGGTCCTGGAGCTGTGTTGTTGCAAAAGAAAGACAGATATTGTTAACATCAACTATGATAACCATGTATATAGCACTCAGTTCTCCATGTAAACGTTGTCTCTTCTCATCCATACCATCCTAGTTTGTAGTTCAAGTCCTCTAGTTTGTGTAATGTTGTATGCTAGATGTACAGTAGTTGACCTGTTCACCTACATTTTACACTGTCTGTCTGTCAACTTAATTTTCAGTTTCAGTTTTTCCAAGGGATCCCATGTGTCATTCACAAATCATAAGATTCACTTTGCATATCTAGTGCACTTAGGTTTTGTAGGGCTGTACAGTATAAAGTAATGCGTTTAAATACTTTAAAATGCCTTTCAAAAGCAAGACATTTCTACAGTATTTGGCGTAATCACAGGGTTCAAATGCAATACTTCCGTCAGTGACAGTCTGACAGAGGTATGACATGAAATGTTTAGAATGGCATTTCAGTGCTATATTAAGTGGTTATAATAATGAGGCACATCAAACCTGGGAACAATAAGACGACAGACTGAGATGATATCGTGTCTTGATGCCTGGTATAATTTGAACACCATGCTGTCACAGTGAAATTAGATTTTCATTGCTTTGTCAGCAAGAAGTCATAACATGACAGTCTCTACATTTTGTTGTCATCTAACCCAGCGGCTTGTGCCTCGTAATGATTAGTGATCACTCCCCAAACATTCTGACAGTTCTGTATCGCAGTGAGCTCACCCCTCACTGCAGGGTTTATTTATTTTTTATTGTTTTTCACTGAGTGGATTATAGATTTTTTTTATTTATTACAAACCACCAGTCTGTGTAAAGTACATTGAATTGCCTTGTTGTTGAAATTACCTTGTTTCTTTATTTTGGTAAACATTTGAAAATAGACTAATTTTGAGCTAATGTAGCTTATTAATTAAACATTTCTTGTTTAACCCCAGCGCGCCTATTCCGGTATATCATGTAGGTGAAGATTCAGGGAAAATTGTAGATTGGCTATATTTTCGGGGGGAAGACATTTGGTCTAGAGGGGGAAACATTAGGTGGCCAAGGATGTGGCCAGGAATCTATCTTTGGCCACCTAATTTCTTAGGGTTTGGTTGATATATAGCAGTAAGATGCCTTAGGGCGACAAGGGACCTAAAGGGCGAGGTCATGCCATGTCTTTGCCATCTGGCCAGTGATGTATATCGGACCAGTTACCCATACGGAGACCCCTGGTGCCCATATATGGAGATCCATGTACTGTATATGGAAATATGCTGTGAGACCCCGAACATGCTTACTCAGTTATTCGTTATGTGAAAGTCCTATGACGTCTATTTGACATCATACATACAATCCCTATTATGCCCATACGGAGATCCCTGTCTGTAGAACAAGCCACACAGATATGGGCTGTCTTGGTATGTGGCCGATGTGGCCGATATGAAGTCCTGTTAGATATGGGCTTATATTGATGACATCAGGGATCTCCATACCGGTATATGGGCATAGAAGGGATTCTGTTAGTGTGGTTCCCCTGACATCACAGTGATGTCAGAGCATCAAACTGAGCGTACACGGACAGAGACAAGATGCTGTTTCTCATACTAAACAGCGACCTTCGGTGGTAAATAACTCTGTTACCTGTCCACACAGTGAGCAGCAGTCATCACCCATGCTGTCCTGACCAGGGTTCCTCCACAGGTGTGGCGGTAACCACTGCTAGACTTCCACTGAAGAGAGATCTGAGAGAAACCAAAAATACTGTTTGTTTGATTGATTGATTGATCGAATACTTTATTAAGAGTTTGCAAGAAGTACGGAGGTACGATTATAGCCTAGCCAGCTAGACATCCCCACACATGTTAAAACAAGGAGGGGCTCTATACTGCAGTTAGTTAGCTGCATTAGTAAATAGGCTGGCCCCAGGCTAGTACGATCATACAATGATGCCAAAAGGATAACATCATTTCCAGTGGTGTAAAGTAACTAAGTACATTTACTTAAAGGTATATTCAGTGATTGTATTTCATTCAAATAAATATATAATTGGTACATTTTCCATTCATTCTCCTCATTAGAATGTGTGCTGCCCATATAAGGACTTCCACCATAGCCCGTGTTGCGAGCATAGTCCGCGACCAATCAGGGTAGAGAATGGCCATAGTTATGTTATGATGTTTAGTTATGATGGTCAAAATAAAAGTTTTGAGAACCACAGTCGCTCTGAATTAAGAACGTCTGCTAAATGCCTAGATTGTAAACTACTGAACTCATAAAATGCTACAGTCTCATAGTAAATCAGTATTACATATCCTGAAGCTGGAGACGTAGGCCAACCGATATTCAGTGATTGGGTCTAATGATCAAAACGAGAACATTATAATGGTGTAAACTGAGTATAATGGTGGGACTGAGTTACTAAGTTCATTATTTTATACTTTAGCTATTGAAAAATAACAGATCTACAAGCTCACAGTTCGGCACCGAGTGCCGCGCTGCGAGCTTGTAGATCTGCTATTTTTGAAAAGTCGTGGAAATGAGTGCAAATCTTTGAATATATGTATTTTTTTAACATTTGTAACTCAAATTTTGCTACTGGGGGGTCCCTGGAACTAAATATTTTGAGTTGTGGGTCCGTGGCCAAATTCATATCATTTTGGGGGTCCTTCACATGAAAATGTTTCAGCACCACTGACATAGAAACATAGGTTTTTCAAAAAACCTTAGAAGGATTTAGAAGACATTATAGAATCGGGTAAAAATATTCAAAGACTTTAAATTATCACAATTTTAAAATATAGCAGATATACAAGCTCATAGCAGATATACAAGCTTTTGGGGGCATGTTCTTAAAATAAATAAATAGGTATGGGTCCATTTGGTTCCATTTAACTCTCTTGGGGTTAAATACGCACTGAGCACATTGCTGTGTATGTTGCTAAATGTTACCTGCCAGGGCCAAGAGTTGGGTTCGGCCACCTCTCCTCCCACAACCCTCTCCTCAACACTGTCCTCCAGATACCTGGGCTGTGGCTCCAGCTCAGCCAGCACTGCATGAGGAGGCACATGGGGGACAAACAGAAAACAATGTAAACTAATTGGACATAGTTTCACAGTGGTGCCAAAAATTACATTATTTAAATGCTTTTCTAAGTGTTTGTTAGTGAGTGAATGTGTGTCTGTGTGAGTGGAAAACGTGACAAAGAGAAAGGAGAATGAAATGTGTGAGCGAGAGACAAGTAAAACCCATAATAATTGTGTGCATGCACGTACGTGCGTGTGTACAGTAGGCCTATGTGTGTGTTGTGCAAGTGCATGCATTTATTTACCCATGGCTGCGAAAGTGGTCAACACCAAAAACCTGAGCATGTCTGCAGTGTTCCAAAACGTTTTCTGCAAAGAAATGGGACTATACTCCCCTTATTTTATAGCTGAAGTTGACCTTCAGTTGATCCGGAATGTGTGGTTAGCCTTCCCCTGTGCCAGCAGCCAGGTATGCACCTGTGGTTTCTCTCACACAGACACAGACACACACGTTATCGTCACACCCCCTGGTGTGGCCAATAGCAAACGGATCGTAGGCTACTCTTTGTGGAATGGCACAGCTACATATAGGCCAGGGGTCTTCAACGTTTTCAGGCCAAGGACCCCTTAGTTGAGAAATAGATGAAGCAGGGACCCCCACAAGTTACCTTTTCATCGATTCCATATAGTTTCATTGTTTGACAGCACAATTATCAGCTAGTGTATGTTGGATTCATGGCAATTTGTGTTTTCAGATATTTAACCACTTGAACTGTCAATACTTAATAAACTTGACCTTTCGCTCTGTACTTAGTCTGCTCATTTACCCCTATACAAAGCTCTTTGCCAAAAAAAAGAAGATCTACAAGAAGATCGCAGCGCGAAGTGTTGTGAGCTTGTAGATCTTCTATTTTTGGCTAAATTTCTCAGAATATGGACACTATAGTGTTCAAGTGGTTAATATAAAATATATATGTATGTATCACTCAAAGCGTTGGAGGACCCCCTGTAGTAACTCTGAGGACCCCCTATGGGTCCCGGACCCCCTGTTGAAGACACTTGGTAATAGGCTATCAATGTTTCAAAGGATAGCACATTACTAAGATACCCATGTACCTGACAAAATACTTCCTAAACATCAAGGATGTCCACAATTACAACACCAGAGGCAGCTCCACAGATCACATTCAACCCAAATTTGGCTCTAAAAAAGGTTCAAATTCGTTCTCCTGCTATACCACACTAACATGTGAAACACCCTAACGAAATCCTTAAAGGAGTGTAAATCCCTAACTTCCTTTAAAATCGGTCTGAAAAGTCATTTACGACTGCTATTCGAAACTTGTAATAGACTTCCCCTTTCCACATTGTAAATATATATATATATATATATATATATATATATATATATATATATATATATATATATTTCTGTTTTACGGTAGTTTTTTTTTTCTTTTTTTGATATTGATGATATCCTCTGCATAGTATTGTGTTCTATCCGTCTGTCATTCAAACCTACATGACAATGTGTAATGTGTAACACGATCTCTACACGACAACATTTGTCAAAGTATCTGAACATTTGACGAAAATAGATCTACAAGCTCACAACGTGACCTTGTGTTGTGATTTGACAGTATACAGTATATTCAGTGTAATGATTTTTTGCAGATGTGTCTTACTTATTCATATGAGAAAGGGGCTATAGGCTACATGTATACAGTATACACACAGAGCTCCCTCTGAATAATTTCATCAACTAATAATTTAATAAGCCTTAACTTAGAGTCTAGGTTTAAGTGACCCTCTGTGCGCTCCGATAGAGAAACTGTTTGCCTTCTGAAAATAAAAGACTGTTTGCACAGCCCTGTCATCTGTGTCCTTCCCTAACTGTTAAGAGGATTACATCCTCTGATGTCACATAAATCATTAAAAGGCTAGAATGCTGCATAAAACAAACTATTCAGAATTAAAGAAAGTAATAAATAAGAGATCATTGATTGGCGTTAATCATGTTTATTGCTGCACAGAGCGATCAGACTATATAAGGCAAAAAACACACCCAGTGTGAAGTGAGCGGTGCCTTTTATGTGTTTATTTCATTAAGCATCCTGCGAAGCTTGGCCAATGAGTCAAGTGTGGGACATACATACATACGTACATACTGTACATACACACAGACAAAGCCAGATGTAGGAGCGGTTAGCACCGCTCAAAGATGGAGGGAGATATGCAGAGTTAATTCTTCTCTCATCCCATGACCTGTAAACAAAGAGAAAGGCCATATGTATTTAATCCAGAATACCTTAAATGTATGCTTTTTTCAAGAAAATGGTGATACCATGACAGATTTCTATTAACAGTTTGCCAGGCTGAAAAAAAGACGGTAAAAGACGGCGCGGCTGAGACACCCTTGCTCAGATGTCCGGTATATTCCGGTTTTAATATTAAGGGGCTCCCCGTGGCTTGGAAAGGGTTAAAAGGCCTGCTGACACGCCCCGACATTATAATACTATGATACAGTAGGTCACGTGGTCTCTCTGAAAACGGTCTGAATTAGTCTGAAACTCATGTCACAGTGTAATCTGCCCCTCGCCCCCCAACAACAGCTGACCAGTACAGTAAGTAGTCTAAGTACAGTCAATTAATTTGATTGGCTTATAATTGTGCATTCTCACAATGACATCATAAACATATTAACTAATATTTTAAGATTACTTTTTAAAGTGACAGTACACCTTTAGATGACCTACTTTAGTGTGTCCTACTTTAAGTGTTGCACTGAGTGTCACTGAAAATTTTAGTCTGCAGACCATCATGTAGGCTTACATGATATTGCTTCTATACTGAAGCCGGGAGTTCATAAAATGTTCCTTACGAGATCACTTTATTAGTTATGGACCTAATACTGACCATGTTCATCCATTCAATGTAGGCAGAGACACGTGTGAAGACAGTGGGCTTCTGGAGAGTATTGCAGCCCAGGCTGGACACAAAGCTGGTAATACCATGGACGACCCATTTACCATCCACCTGGCAGTTCAGAGGGCCACCAGAGTCACCCTATGCACACAGAAAGAGAATGTATGTTGACCCAAGGGTCTAATTATTGACAAAGTGACAGCAACACCTGCCAGAGGCAGTTATGTGATTATAAAGTGTGCAAGATTTGAAACTGTCTATTATTGTCAACTAATGGTGTTCCTACCCGACCACTGAATATAAATGTCTCAAGCATATAGAGCTACAACTACAATATATATATAAAAACATTTTAAAAATACATTTTAAGAAGTAGTGAAAAATAGCAGATCGACAAGCATCACAACATAGATCTGCTATTTTCACTAGCATGTGTCCCGGAGAGACATACTGTACATTTTCTGTCTCTCAAGCTAATGCTGATACAGTATGGCGTAGATATGACGTATGACTCAAAATTTGGGCTTTCATCTCATTGACTTCCATTCTGAAAATTAAATTAAAATATAAAGAATAAAGTAGCCTATATAAATGAGTGTAACATTTCGTTCAATTAAAAACATAATTTGAACAAATATTAGTTCTGTGGCCCAAAATTGGCACTAATCTCTCTCACCCCCTGGGGAGCCATGCCAGTTTTTTGTTTCAGTTCTTGTTTTTCTCATGTACTGTACATAACACTCACATGGCAGCCAGACTCAGCACCGCCTCCACCACAGATCATGCTGTCCTTCACAGAGCTGCCCCACCAGCCAGGGCTGGTGCAGGTCTTGTGGTCAATCAGAGGGAGGTAGGCCTCCTTCAGCTGGGTAGCGAGGGAGCCGCCAGCTGGGAATATGACAGAGAAAAGAGACATGCAAAATCCCTTGAGTACAACAGTAAGGAGAAATGTACAAGAATACAGAAGTAAAGCCTGATATTTAGTTGTGCGGTGGAGTCCCACACCAAAAATAGCCAATTTACAAGCTCAAAGCGTGCCACGATGTGTTGCTTTGTGTCGCATTGTGTGCAGTAGATTGTCTATTTTGGCAGATGGAAGAACTATTACTGCAGTACTACAGACACACCAAAATATATGATTCATCTTACTCCACTTTGAACCAACCATTTTGCTCTCCTGTTTGAACTAAAATAGATGTTCTGTCTTCTTTTAAATTGTGAGAATACAACTCTAGCATGTCTACTTCTATACACTGGCCATCACAACACAGAGATTGCATTTCCCCACCCCTAAACATATTACACATGGTGCCTCTGTTTTTCATGTACTTCATGCTAGGGGTTGTTGTCAGTCAGCTGTGCCCTGAGGAAGGGGCTTGCTTTCAAAACCCACAACCACAGGCAAGTAAATGATTGACGGGAACAAGTTACAGTCCCAAAGCCTCTTATTTCTACTGTGTTTCTTATATTATATCCAACTCACTGACAGTGTCTCCCCATCCGGTGATGAAGCAGTTGTTCATGTGGGGCAGAATCGCACCAGTAGGAGGCAGGGAGCCCAGCTGGACCCAGCTGTTCAGGGTAGCTGGAGAGGAGAGGTACAGCATGGCGATGTCCCATCTAAACAGAGGTTAAGCACATGCATTGGTTGAGTGCAAAACAGCAGCCCATGAAGCTGGCTTCCACAGTTGGACTAGTTACTTTGACAGTAAAAAAAAATCAACCCTAACTTTCCTTTAGCCGTTTCTTGTCTATAAGTTTGAAAAATAACAATAACATAAATAATGCAACCGAGAGACCTTGACACACCACCGGCATTACCGTGTGTAAGAGAAAAGTTTGAACATGTTCTTATATATACGGTATATTCAAAGACACTGAGATCACCTTGAGATTATTACAGTAAACTTTCCCATAAACGAAAATGGTAGCATAGAAAATCAACCAGGCAATGTAACCACAATGATCTTGACATCTTTGATAAATGATAGGATTTGCCCACCCTCCAGCTACATTGTCGGAGTTCCACCTGGGATGGACATAGACACGACTGACACTCTTGACCTGCTCCCTGCCATTGTGACCATTCAGGTCGTGCTCACCGATTACCACGCGCCAGGTCCTGGAGCTGTGTTGTTGCAAAAGAAAGACAGATATTGTTAACATCAACCATGATAACCAAGTATATAGCACTCAGTTCTCCATGTAAACGTTGTCTCTTCTCATCCATACCATCCTAGTTTGTAGTTCAAGTCCTCTAGTTTGTGTAATGTTGTATGCTAGATGTACAGTAGTTGACCTGTTCACCTACATTTTACACTGTCTGTCTGTCAACTTGAATTTTCAGTTTCAGTTTTTCCAAGGGATCCCATGTGTCATTCACAAATCATAAAATTCACTTTGCATATCTAGTGCACTTAGGTTTTGTAGGGCTGTACAGTATAAAGTAATGCGTTTAAATACTTTAAAATGCCTTTCAAAAGCAAGACATTTCTACAGTATTTGGCGTAATCACAGGGTTCAAATGCAACAGTGACAGTCTGACAGAGGTATGACATGAAATGTTTAGAATGGCATTTCAGTGCTATATTAAGTGGTTATAATAATGAGGCACATCAAACCTGGGAACAATAAGACGACAGACTGAGATGATATAGCCTTGATGCCTGGTATAATTTGAACACCATGCTGTCACAGTGAAATTAGATTTTCATTGCTTTGTCAGCAAGAAGTCATAACATGACAGTCTCTACATTTTGTTGTCATCTAACCCAGCGGCTTGTGCCTCGTAATGATTAGTGATCACTCCCCAAACATTCTGACAGTTCTGTATCGCAGTGAGCTCACCCCTCACTGCAGGGTTGTTTTTTTTATTGTTTTTCACTGAGTGGATTAAAGATTTTTTATTTATTACAAACCACCAGTCTGTGTAAAGTACATTGAATTGCCTTGTTGTTGAAATTACCTTGTTTCTTTATTTTGGTAAACATTTGAGAATAGACTAATATTGAGCTAATAGCTTATTAAACATTTCTTGTTTAACCCCAGCGCCCCTAGTCCGGTATATCATGTAGGTGAAGATTCAGGGAAAATTGTAGATCGGCTATATTTTCGGGGGAAGACATTTGGTCTAGAGGGGGAAACATTAGGTGGCCAAGGATGTGGCCAGGAATCTATCTTTGGCCACCTCATTTCTTAGGGTTTGGTTGATATATAACAGTAAGATGCCTTAGGGCGACAAGGGACCTAAAGGGCGAGGTCGTGCCATGTCTTTGCCATCTGGCCAGTGATGTATATCGGACCAGTTACCCATATGGAGACCCCTGGTGCCCATATATGGAGATCCATGTACTGTATATGGAGATATGCTGTGAGACCCCGAACATGCTTACTCAGTTATTCGTTATGTGAAAGTCCTATGACGTCTATTTGACATCATACATACAATCCCTTTCATGCCCATATATGGAGATCCCTGTCTGTAGAACAAGCCACACAGATATGGGCTGTCTTGGTATGTGGCCGATGTGGCCGATATGAAGTCCTGTTAGATATGGGCTTATATTGATGACTTCAGGGATCTCCATATATGGGCATAGAAGGGATTCTGTTAGTGTGGTTCCCCTGACATCACAGTGATGAGCGTACACAGACAGAGACAAGATGTGCTGTTTCTCATACTAAACAGCGACCTTCGGTGGTAAATAACTCTGTTACCTGTCCACACAGTGAGCAGCAGTCATCACCCATGCTGTCCTGACCAGGGTTCCTCCACAGGTGTGGCGGTAACCACTGCTAGACTTCCACTGAAGAGAGATCTGAGAGAAACCAAAAATACTGTTTGTTTGTTTGTTTGATTGATTGATCGAATACTTTATTAACAGTTTGCTAGAAGTACAGAGGTATGATTATAGCCTAGCCAGCTAGACATCCCCACACATGTTAAAACAAGGAGGGGATCTATAGACGGGTTTCTTGTACAAACATTGAGACTAAATGCACAGGTGACTGTATCATGTAATCAATTCCGTCCAATCCCCAAACCTGTTGTTTTGGGGAGCGCTGGTTTCTTGGCTAATTTTGGTACCGACCTGCGCACGCATCTAGTTTTATCAGTGTAACGTGGACCAGAAACCCGTCCATACTGCAGTTAGTTAGCTGCATTAGTAAATAGGCTGGCCCCAGGATTGAGTTACTAAGTTCATTATTTTATACTTTAGCTATTGAAAAATAACAGATCTACAAGCTCACAGTGCAGCACCGAGTGCCGCGCTGCGAGCTTGTAGATCTGCTATTTTTGAAAAGTCGTGGAAATGTGTGCAAATCTTTGAATATATGTATTTTTTTAACATTTGTAACTCAACTTTTGCTTCTGGGGGGTCCCTGGAACTAAATATTTTGAGTTGTGGGTCTGTGGCCAAATTCATATCATTTTGGGGGTCCTTCACATGAAAATGTTTCAGCACCACTGACATAGAAACATAGGTTTTTCAAAAAACCTTAGAAGGATTTAGAAGACATTTATAGAATCGGGTAAAAAATATTCAAAGACTTTAAATTATCACAATTTTAAAATATAGCAGATATACAAGCTCACAGCGCGGCACTCGGTGCCACGCTGTGAGCTTGTATATAATTTTTAGGGGGGCATGTTCTTAAAATAAATAAATAAGTATGGGTCCATTTGGTTCCATTTAACTCTCTTGGGGTTAAATACGCACTGAGCACATTGCTGTGTATGTTGCTAAATGTTACCTGCCAGGGCCAAGAGTTGGGTTCGGCCACCTCTCCTCCCACAACCCTCTCCTCAACACTGTCCTCCAGATACCTGGGCTGAGGCTCCAGGTCAGCCAGCACTGCATGAGGAGGCACATGGGGGACAAACAGAAAACAATGTAAACTAATTGGACATAGTTTCACAGTAGTGCCAAAAATTACATTATTTAAATGCTTTTCTAAGTGTTTGTTAGTGAGTGAATGTGTGTCTGTGTGCGTGCGTGGAAAAAGTGACAAAGAGAAAGGAGAATGAAATGTGTGAGCGAGAGCCAAGTAAAATCCATAATAATTGTGTGCGCGCACGTACGTGCGTGTGTACAGTAGGCCTATGTGTGTGTTGTGCAAGTGCGTGCGTGCATTTATTTACCCATGGCTGCGAAAGTGGTCAACACCAAAAACCTGAGCATGTCTGCAGTGTTCCAAAACGTTTTCTGCAAAGAAATCAAATGGGACTATACTCCTCTTATTTTATAGCTGAAGTTGACCTTCAGTTGATCCGGAATGTGTGGTTAGCCTTCCCCTGTGCCAGCAGCCAGGTATGCACCTGTGGTTTCTCTCACACAGACACAGACACACACGTTATCGTCACACCCCCTGGTGTGGCCAATAGCAAACGGATCGTAGGCTACTCTTTGTGGAATGGCACAGCTACTGTATAGGTCTTCAATGTTTTAAGGACCCCTTAGTTGAGAAATAGATGAAGCAGGGACCCCCACAAGTTACCTTTTCATCGATTCCATATAGTTTCATTGTTTGACAGCACAATTATCAGCTAGTGTATGTTGGATTCACGTCAATTTGTGTTTTCAGATATTTAACCACTTGAACTGTCAATACTTAATAAACTTGACCTTTCACTCTGTACTTAGTCTGCTCATTTTCCCCTATACAAAGCTCTTTGCCAAAAAAAAAGAAGATCTACAAGAAGATCGCAGCGCGAGGTGTTGTGAGCTTGTAGATCTTCTATTTTTGGCTAAATTTCTCAGAATATGGACACTATAGTGTTCAAGTGGTTAATATAAAATATATATGTATGTATCACTCAAAGCGTTGGAGGACCCCCTGTAGTAACTCTGAGGACCCCCTATGGGTCCCGGACCCCCTGTTGAAGACCCTTGGTAATAGGCTATCAATGTTTCAAAGGATAGCACATTACTAAGATACCCATGTACCTGACAAAATACTTCCTAAACATCAAGGATGTCCACAATTACAACACCAGAGGCAGCTCCACAGATCACATTCAACCCAAATTTGGCTCTAAAAAAGGTTCAAATTCGTTCTCCTGCTATACCACACTAACATGTGAAACACCCTAACGAAATCCTTAAAGGAGTGTAAATCCCTAACTTCCTTTAAAATCGGTCTGAAAAGTCATTTACAGACCGACTACAGACTGCTTTACAGACTGCTATTCGAAACTTGTAATAGACTTCCCCTTTCCACATTGTAAATATATATATATATATATATATATATATATATATATATATATATATATATATATATTTCTGTTTTATGGTCGTTTTTTTTTTCTTTTTTGATATTGATGATATCCTCTGCATAGTATTGTGTTCTATCCGTCTGTCATTCAATGTTATATGAGATACATAAAGGTTTCCTATATTAAATAAGCCGAAAGGCTTTCTTGGATCTCCTTTTAGTTGACCTTGTACCAGTGATCTGTACTGTCAATCATGAAACTGTACCTTTTCCTATGCAAACTTCTAATAAAGTCTTCAATCAATCAATCAATCAATCAATCAATCAAGCATGAGCCACCAATACTTAAGTGTAATGTACCGGTATTTTTGGCTGAGAAATAATCAAAAACTAATTACTGTCAGTTATATTCGTCATACTCTTAGCCTATACAGTTTCACAAGTGCAACAATGGGATAGAAATTCTCATATCTCATATCCCATATACCCATAAGATGCATGGTTACAAAAATGGCAAATATAGAAACACAGTCCCTTGTGCGTCTACTATAGTCTCTTGTACAGGTGAGAATACTTTTAAAATAGCAATTATATGTCATTTATATATACATTTATATGTGTGGCTGCCTGTGCTGCCAACAGTGCACTTACTGATAAAACCAGTGTTTGTGTCTGAGAACTCGTTGACATCTGGTCTGTCCCATTCACAGGTCAGCATACAATTCTGCCTGAAATTGGCAGATTTTGAAAGCAGCATGGGAATATCTAGCCTAGTAAACGACCAACTTCCGTTATCCAGGATGAGATGGTTTCCAGAAAAGGGCGGTTTACGAGGCTAGGGAATATCCTTCTAGCATAGCAACATCCCACAATGTGTGAACAATAACTTGACTCAAATGTGATGTTATATCTTTCTGTAAGGATGGCAGACAGTTATATATCAGTTATATAGCAGTTATATAACATCTTAAAAACTACTGGATGGATTGCCATGGAATTTGTAGTGCACCTCCATGCTTCCTGGAGCCTGAACCTTGTTGATTTTACAACAAGTTACCCCAATGCGTTATGGGGAGAGATTTGTCTCCTCTAAGATCAAAATTTACGCTTTAACACAAGATTATTAAAGATACGTTGAAATATAACGGGGGTGGATCACCATTAAACTTGGCCTTTAATGCCTGATTTATTCTTTAGTTGCGTGTATAATGTGCGAGTAGCAGAGGATCATGACATTGTTGGTCGGTTCAAAACACTTTGGTTGGATGGGTGTAAAGGGGCCACCAAGAGGGGCTTTTAGTAGTTCAGGAGACGATCACTTGGGTTTAGGTATACTTTATTGACAAGAATGAAGGCAGAAGCAAGCATCGCACAGCATGGCATATTGAGCACCCTACTATAGAGACAGCATAATATCTAAGGCCTATATAAGCGCATCATATTGGCAGCCTACCTTAAGCGCTACTATAAGACAGCATAGAATCTATATCCTAAGTGAAGCATTGTTTGGCATGGGTTCTGCCTCGGGCCATTACTCGCTGACCCACGATCCCCATGTTGCCATGAGTATCGAGGGCATAATCTTATTACAGCGAGCTCTGGCCCGAGACCCCCCACGGGGGATCTGAAGCAGAACCTGACGGTGGAGCTGGGGTGGTGGCGGGGCAGTGCTATGCAACAAGACTGAGACCCACCAGCTAGCTTCCCTATGAACCCTGGGTAAGGGGGGGGGCAGGACCCTGTGTCCCGTCCCCCTCCGCGCGCGCGCCCCCCTTGTGACCGTCCACCGAACTAGCTATGATTCTACGAATCGTCGCACTATTTCAGGAGACGATCACTTGGGTTTAGGTATACTTTATTGACAAGAATGAAGGCAGAAGCAAGCATCGCACAGCATGGCATATTGAGCACCCTACTATAGAGACAGCATAATATCTAAGGCCTATATAAGCGCATCATATTGGCAGCCTACCTTAAGCGCTACTATAAGACAGCATAGAATCTATATCCTAAGTGAAGCATTGTTTGGCATGGGTTCTGCCTCGGGCCATTACTCGCTGACCCACGATCCCCATGTTGCCATGAGTATCGAGGGCATAATCTTATTACAGCGAGCTCTGGCCCGAGACCCCCCAAAACTACAAAACCCCCAAAAAACGCCAAAAGCTCAGAATCCCATGCCAGCGCTAGCCAACTGCGAGGAAGTCAGCTCTGCTGTGACTCTAGCGATTAAGAATTATCATTACTGCGGGGGCAAACTATGAACTGCCTGTCCTATTGCTATAGATGGCTATTAATACTGCTAAAGCAAAATAAGTAAGAATGTAGCCGCCTGCATGGCTTGCTATAAATACTACTAGGCAAAATAAGTAAGAGAATTAACGGCTTGCCAGAAACGCTATTAATCCTGCTAAAGCAAAATAATAAGTAAGAATATTAGCAGCTGGCAGACCGAACCAACGGTGAGGAAGGCGGTTCTGCTGACTATAGCGAAACTGAAATCTAACTGGAAGCCATACTAAACAGCCTAGTGACAAGCGGGAGCAGCAACACTGAAATATATATACAGACAGCAGAACCAGAAGCAGCGATGAGACCTTTAATTCATATAACTTCAGCACCAGACAGCTTGATATATCCTACCTAACTGACACCCCAGCAACCACCTAGCTTTGCGTGATTGAAATATTAAAGCGTAATATTTATCGTGGCCCGCAACCTATCAGGGGCGTGTCACCCGAGTAACGCAACAGAAGCAGCAAATAAAACACGCAACCTATCAGGGGCGCGTGCCCCGAGTAACGCAGCAGAAGCAGCAAAATGAAACCCTATGGAACAACCCTGCTAATAGTGCCTGCAGCACTATTAGCATCAGCAGCAGAAGCGTTAACTGAAACGCGTCCAACTCCAGCTTGGAACCATTACGCTTCGGTCAGTCCTGTGTTGTGTGTGCTTGATAGCTTGGCGTGCAGGATCTTGAGTTAGCTGAGGGCACCAGAAGTGCTGGTGGTGTGGCTGCTCCGATCCGGAGAGAATGCAGAGTGAAGAGGGGCGGGCCGCAAATCTGGCAGCTCTCTCCGGGGGTCGTGTGACGAGGACGTCGGGCAGACAGCCCGGTGTTCAGCATGGACATGAAAGGACAGAAGGGAGAGTTAGTTCTGCGACTGACACTGGTGTACCTTCCCTGCTTAAACTGCGAGCTGCAATCTTCAGAGGCCATGTGCTAGTCGCATCTTAAGCCTGGCCTTGGTGACCGCATGTGCTTGCCGCAGAAATTACAATCTTAGCTTTAGCTGACCATAACAATGAAACCACGCCTAAGGTCGCTGACTTTTGGATCACAGAGAAATTTTCGCAGCCCACGGAGCGCTCTGCTGCAGAGTCTGCTGCTGCACATATGAGAATCTCCACAAGATACCCGTCTTGACCTTTAAAGGCAAGCTATGCAAGCCTAGAGAGCGGCTAAAGCCCAACATTCAGTACAAGTAAGACGCTGCTATGTAACTAAGGTTGCCTATTATTAGCAAGCTTAGAGAGCGGCTGAACGCTCACAGAATCGAACAAGCAAATGCGTTGCTATTTACCTGCTAGAGTGTGGCTCCTCAGGGCATCTGGGAAAGCTGCAGCTGGCGAGAGGAATGGAGTTCCCACCGCTGGTGCTGGAACTGCAGCTTCCCATGTTCCCTTGCGACCTGGCGGTGGCGACGACGGTCGCAGCCTGACAGCGCCTCCGGAAGATGGGCCGGCACCACAGGCTTCCAGCACGGCGCAGCGCTGGTTCATGCTCATGGTAGCAGCAGTAATAGCATTAACTGATGCTGTAGCAGGCGGGCGGGCAGCCGGACGGGAGGACCGACAGGCAGGTGGGAAGGCAGGCGGGCGGGAAGGCAGGCGGCGGGCTGGCGGTAGGCCACTTCCGTCTGCTGAATATGGCGCTTGCAGGCGGGCAGGCAGGCGGGCGGGAGGGCGGGCGGGCAGGCTGGCAGGCTGGCAGCTCATGGTAGCGGCAGAAGTAGCGGAAGCTGTAGTAGCGATGCCCTCTCCAGTGCTCACCGACTCCTGACTGGTCTCATGGAATTATACAGTAGTGGACGAAACTATAAAAATAAACATGTTAGCAGAAAAACACTCAGCCGCTGCAGCGCGACGCTGCAATGATGGCATGCTGTAGCAGCCGCTATGCAGCGGCTCCATCAAGAAGCTGAAAGGACAGACATGATGTTAGCAGCAACATGTAGCAGCCGTGGCCCGAAGCTATAAAGAAAAACGCGATTTAGTTGAACATGTAGCAGCTTTAGCATAAAGCTGCCATGCTAACCTGATGCCGTGGCGGGGGCATGCCGCAGCTCCGGCCTGGAGCTGTAATGATCAATCTGTTAGCAGAAAACCTCAGCAGCTGCAGCGCCATGCTGCTATGGCGACCTGCTGTAGTAGCAGCTATGCAGCAGCTCCAGCATGAGCTGAAAGGATAGAAATTATGTTAGCATTTAGACATGTAGCAGCCGCAGCAAGAAGCTAAAAAGTAAAACACGATTAGTGGAACATGTAGCCGCTTTAGCATAAAGCTGCCATGATAACCTGATGACGTAGCCGTGGGCCTGCAGCCACTCCGGCTTGGAGCTGAAATAATAAACAGAATGTTAGCAACCAACAAGTATTAGCTTTGGCGTGAGCTGCAGCAACAGACGTGTAGCACTTTAGCCTGAGCTGAAAAGAAAGCATGGCGTTAGCAGCCTTTATCCTGGAGCTGCAATGGTGAACATGATGCAACAGTCCTGTGGCCGCTTTAATGTGATTGTAAAGATAAACAACTCGTCATTTTTCACTAGCAGTAGCCTTAGCTGTAATTATTAGCTCGAGTGCCGCAGCTACGGAAACACCACAAGGACATACAGTGCGATACGCAGTGACCCAGAACTATAACCTTAGATTGAAACAAATACGGCAGCTCGATAGAGGATAGTATCCAATGATTTCAACTTCAACGCTGCCACACTCGACGCCGCCCTAATGCCAACAGACACGCGGCAGTTTCTGGCCCGAGCTGCAAACATAAACAGATGTTAGCGTTTTCACCAGAGTAGCATCGGCAACCATCATCAGCTGCTATGCCAGCAGGCAGCCGCAGCTTGGGCAAAGCTAGCATTAACCGAGACCAGGCAAAATCCTCATGAACAGCAAA
This sequence comes from Nannobrachium achirus, assembly GCF_963921795.1. Lineage (NCBI taxonomy): Eukaryota > Metazoa > Chordata > Actinopteri > Myctophiformes > Myctophidae > Nannobrachium > Nannobrachium achirus. Next base: position 45,765,248 of record NC_137815.1, read on the forward strand.
CGAAGCCTGTATGCTAAGCTTGTACAGTGGGCACAAGCGAAGCATAGACATTGATAATACATGCGCATCCCTGCCCTATTGAACTGCGCGTGCACATAAAATAATATAATAACGAAAAAGAATCGTAACGGACCAGGTGACATGGAGGTTAAATGCTAGAGAGCCACATTACCCATGTGCTCAGAATGCGCAGACCGTGCGCCACCCTTCGCTTCGTGACGTTACCCTCTGCTAACCTGTATGCTAGGTAGCTGCTGACCACGGACACACGCAACCCCCATGGAATAGGCAGCTTGAAGACTCATTACGGAACGTTAGCAAACCTCTTTAGCTACATGAGTTCTGAGTTGTAAGCTAGCCGACCATCAACAGACAGCTCGTGGCTGCCTGGCTGGAATGAACGATGGCTCCTACCGTAGCAGAAGAGAATATTTAGCTGCTCGGTAGGAGCATTTAGAGAAGACTACGATTCCCTGCATGCACTAGCGAGTTCAACTGGTGACGTCAGGACAGACAGGCACGACTGCGTTAGCGGAAGCAAAACATTGTTTGCACGTAAACTGTGGCACCTATGAGCTTGCGGGTTTCCTCCTCTCAGGAGCCCACGCAGACAGACATCCTTTATAGGCTTCTCAAAGAGAGGCGATTACTGTATTTAATAATTCATCCCGCGAGGGCTTCTACGCCACGGTAACTGGCAGCAGCCCTACTGTGGTCCAAGAAGCGACAGAAACCATTTAGCTGCTATGGTATAGCAACTAGCACCTCATAAGCAGCAGCTGTTAAGACGGCCAGACAGAGCAAAAAGAGGAAAACATACACATAACCCGAGGCGAGGCAGAAGCAATATAGGCCCCATACTAACTAGATTAAGCATGCTGCGAGCGAAGCTTGAATCGAAAGCTTCCTCCTGGCCTGACGTGACTAGTAATTCATACGACTCTTGCTACTAGCACGACGCCGAGGCTTGGCATGATAGAGAACTACATTTCCCACACGCAGCGCTTAGTATTCGCTGCCGAACGTCATGCCGTAAATCACTGCTTGACGTGACTCGGCTAGCTCAGAGCTAGGTGAACGCTGCCGTTTACAGCCACCTGCAACCTACAAACTGAATCCTCCTAGCGTGATTCATTACTTACTACGGACCATGTTTTCACGCGGGCCGCCGCTCTATGCCTTGACATGGCTAGCACATTGATTTACCAGCTAACAACATCCTTACCGAAATAGCCGGCTAGCAATAGCCACCAGCTAGCTCCAAGCTGACTGTACATTAAACCTGTTGTTCCGCGCTAGCCGATACGGCCCGCGCCGTTGCAAAGTACTGACATTGTTATCGACAAACCCAACAACTGAGATTACTTTAACTCATGGTAGCCCAGTAAAGGCCCACCAGGGCACGAAATAAGTTAGCATTTAGCCCGTAGCCACAGCCAACTTCTATGATACTGAGTTTACCTTTAGCAACTTTAGCAAGCCTGTAGCACCTTTGAAATAGCTTTAGCAACAAACAACTGAAAGTACAGAAATCAGCTAGGCACCAGCAACGATAGCAAGAAATCTGAACCTTGAAACAGCAGTTTAGAATTCAGCGATTACCAGAATAACAATCTCAAACTTCCCATACAACCTGGCCAAGAACACAGCTTCTTAGTTTGGCAGCTAAGAACATGAATTGAGCGATAGTAAAATAGCAGAAACAGCCAGAAATACTCAGCCAAGTTAGGCACCCTCTCCAAGCGGTGGGCAACAGCACAGCTACCTGCAAGCAACAAGTGTGGCACTTGTGTGTGTACTGCAGCGTGGTAGCAGCAGCAGTGCTATGCAACAAGACTGAGACCCACCAGCTAGCTTCCCTATGAACCCTGGGTAAGGGGGGGGAGGGCAGGACCCTGTGTCCCGTCCCCCTCCGCGCGCGCGCCCCCCTTGTGACCGTCCACCGAACTAGCTATGATTCTACGAATCGTCGCACTATTTGTTTTAATTAATTAAAAGTGGAATGACTTTTATGACTTTTATGACTTACAATGATGCTTGCAGTGATGAGCTTTTTACAGTTTAAAAAAGAAATAATGAACTGTGTCTGATAGAATAGAATAGAATGCTTTATTGGCAACATTTAAAGCACAATATCACCATTAAAAGCACAAAAGATTGACAAAATCTCAAAAAAAGAAAAAGCTTGTTTCAATTATGCAAACTGGAAACAGCTGTGCTTCTTGAGCCAAAAAGATCATGTTCATGACACATTTCCTGCCTTGGGAGTCTGTTATGACATTTGTAGAACTGCTTGCAGGAAACCTCTAATAAGAAGTGAAAGATCAAAATACTGTCTTTCACCCCCGAGGGATGTAAGCCGTTTGCTTGGCAAGTTGGCCATGGATGATTTTCAAAGCCACTTTAATTTAAATGGGAACAGAATGCTGGAAGTGGACAGTGTTTTACAATGAACTGATGTAACAGTTTGCAAGCTGTCCAAACATCTACTTTTAAAGTAGTATAAATTATAAAGTAAGCATATAGGAGAAATGTGTTTTGTTTGTCTTACTTTTGCTTCACTTCTTCAACCTAAAATGTTCATAAGGTTTTAAATTATGCATAATACTGAGATTCTAAAATCTAAATACACACAAACACAATGACAGTCTTTTCTGCATGGCCTCAAACTCTTAATTAGGTTATATAATGGCTACACAACCATTTTAGTCACTTGAAAGAGTTTTTTGGAGCTGTGTGAAGCACAGGCTCCCTATACGTGGCCGTGTGGGTCTGTCTGTGTGTCTGTCTGTCTGTGTGTCTGTCTGTGTGTCTGTAGCCTGAACTTCCTAAACTTCGGCACGCTACTAGTCCCACAGTTTTGCCACCACACACTCGCGCCATATGTCAAATCGACCGGCTTACTCGGGAATCGTGGGCTAGTAACTTGCTAAGAGAAAGGTTCAATAGTTTAATTGATATTAATTTATTAGTGAATTAATTTTCCCCATTGACTTATAATGGGAATCGCAAAAACTCACATTCAATTATTTGTCTCTCGCAAACCATAGGGGCTAGAGTTTCAAGACTTGGAGAGGAGGTTCATAATGATTTCAAGGATTAAATAAAAAATAATTGTGTCATTTGGCCGCATGGTGGCGCCATAACACCCCACTTTACGTTTTGGCCTGTAACTCTTGAACCGTAGGTCGGAAAATTAAAAATATTTTTTCCCTGGATTCCTTGGGTCATGACGCATCTCCCCATATAGGCCACGCCCATTTGCGCCATGATAGATTTTCCGCCATCTTGAATTTTCTCCAAAACACACTTTTTGCTCCTTTTCCTACATATTTTCTTCAAATGTCACAAAAATCGGTACACATGATCCACACACACACACACACACACACACACACACACACACACACACACACACACACACACACACACACACACACACACACACAGCTCCACTTCACACGGGTGTGATTTTTTATTTTATTCTTGATCTTAGCAGTTTTAGTAGGCCTACCAAGCATTGAAATAAAATTTGTATATGACTGTATATATGACCTAAATATTTGGTGACAGGGAGAAGGCTCAAAAAAGGTAAGGCAGGTCTTGTTTGATCAAATACCACAGAGATGAGCTTTACAGAAGAAAATGTGAAAGTCAAATTTCAAATGTCTCCCAACTTTGGGATTATAAAGTGTTCGGAAAAAAAGAGTGAATGAAAGTGTTTACCAAGAGTCTGACATTCACACTCTTTTCTTGTTTGTGACTTTCAATAATGTGACTATGGTGATCATGCGAACAATAATATGAAGAAACTGAATGTGGGTGTAGTTCTTCGTTATTTGAGGAAATATTGTAATGTTTAGCAGACTGAGTGAGGCAGCCCGCCTCCAACCAGGAGGCGAACCCCAGTCCCCCACTCAGCAGACACGGCAAGCAACCCACAACGCCAAGAGAGCCAGCTCGCTTGGCATATCGAGTTACGGCCAGATCTCTTGCAGGGTCGTTACAATATTTGACTACACGTTTGTCTACACAAAACAATACACAATTATGATAGAACAACAAAAAAGCCCCAAAACGTCCCCTGCACTAATTTTTATGCCATGGCTGTGGGGTTGGTAATTTTTCTCTGTCTCTGTGTCAATAAAGTTTGCATGGGCAGCAACGAGTGTGCGGCTACCGGTCTATGCTTTTATTATTGACTGTTAACCTCACCATGTTTTGATCATTTCAGAGGGAAATAAATACATCACTGCCATTCACTAGATGGAGCTACAGCATTGCAAAGTTAATATGTCTGTTTTGACATAAAGTGACAGGTTGCATAGAGGAATGCACTGGATTATCATGTAGTGCTAGGATTAAACATTTTAAATACACCCGGAAATCCTTGGATGCCATGTAGTACATCCTTTCAGGGTGTTACTGTTTTAATGACCGTTAAAAAAACATCACATTCAACCTGCAAAGTAATGATAAAGCACTACATTGCCTCATCAACCCACAAAATTAGAGTCATTAGTTTATTAGCACATTGTTATCAAATACTGTGAGAACAGAGTTGGAGTAGATTTCTCTTCACTGTTTCCTTCTGAACTCTTTGACATTGAACATTGCTATTGTAGATGGATTAGTTTATCGTAATCCTGAGTCTCCCAGCAAAAGAAAAAAAGAAAAAGTATATTAAAACTTTCACAGCCCATTTAGGAGCTCTTAACGGGCCAGGCAATGGAGCAGCTACAACAATGGTCCTGTGGTAAATAGGGAAGTCTCTGATGGGGCCGCCTTTTATGGAAACCCACTTAAACCCTACATAATTAATTGACCAGGGTACCCCCAGTGCTCCCTTCCTTTTTTTCCCTCTACACAAAATCTCTGTCGAGAACATCAGCTCATCTATAAGCTCACACACACATGCAGCATGTCACGTCGTGACAAATTGTGAGCTTGTCGATCTGCAATTTCACCAAATGTTTGCCCACAGTATTATCACTTGCCCTGAATAGGGAGGGACGCTAGGGTCCATGTGTTTAATTAGACCAAAAGTCATTAAAAGTGTCTGGAGTTTGCATTATTACCTTATCACCATATTAAAGAGATAGCCATGCTCTCTGGTAATTGAGCCGCGGGTCCCCACAACACACAGGGAAAGTGTTTTGGTGCCCTCGAGTGTTTCCAGAACAACAGGTTTTCTGGCATGTTCTCATGGAGTTTGGACTGACCTCCTCTGTCTCCCCCTCCATCTCTGCCTCATCCCCTGTTTGTTCTCTGGTCTGATTTCTCCCCCGCAGAGGCATAAATCAAATGGGTAGATCAAAGCGGGGAAATGCTGGGGACATGTATAATTAAAGATGTTTATTCTTGATACAGCTTCCCCCCTGTTAATGAACGCTTGATTTGGTTCTCATAAAGACGTCTCACGCATGGCAGGAAATTGAGCTTCCAAAATAACTTAATGGGATGCTTTGATTGGGTTGACGATATTAAGTCCTACAGGGTTGTTATCGCAGTGCAACTGTTGATTATGCAAACGCGACAGCATTTGAGAGAAAATGCCCAAACTGTTGTCAGGGCGGCAGCTGCTAAAAGATTTAAACCTCATTAAAATTGAACTATCGCTGCCGTGTGTATTTGATAATTTAATCCAAAGTACTCCTCTGTTAACATTAGTGTCAAGTGTGTTTTGGACCAAAAGGGCAACATCCACACAATACGCTCAAGCTTATTGTAATGCAACTGTCACAACTAACTAACCCTAACTCTGACCCAAACCTCAACCCAAACCCTGATGAAGGCCAGAAACACCTTTGCTTCAGCGACTGCTGCTGCATTAAAATAAACGTGGCATTTTCCTTGTGAATGTGGATGTTTCCTTCTTGATTCGTGTACGTTTAAAAACCTACTGTACACCCGGAGTTAATCTAAGTTGTCCCTTGTTCTTTGTTTTTGGTAACATCTGGTCCATTGTTTAGAGCTTCCTATGAGGGAACATGAGGTTTTTCAAAACAATACTACACACAACAGTACAAGATGTTTTCGATTTTCACAAGATGGCTGCACTCATTCAACATCTATTGCTGTAAGTTCCCCTCATTTCACATGAACTCTAACCCTGACCCTATAACACTTTAGAATCCTTCAAAGGGCTTTTCACAATAACTTACAGAAGAATGTTGAATGTTAGTTTAATTCCCAGAATGTAAAACCTGACCCATGCTGTTTGGCTTTGCAACAATAGCCTTTTGTCCCCTGTTTCCTCAATACAGTACAGGGCCAGAAGAGGGGCCAGTATATTTCTAGACCATTAGATCTCAAAAGAATACAGGCTCCTTTGGCAGCATCTTAAGGTCTGTCAGTACTGTTAAGATGCTCTTGGAGCAGTTTTTGGTGAGAAACTGAACCATGACCCCCCCACATCTCTGTTTGGAATTCCAATTGTGACTCATGGGAGGCCTTTTCATAGCCTTTACTGCCTTGTTCATTTCATCTCATTTTATTGAAGTTGAAACATGTCAACCCTCCCTCACACGATAATTGGCTTAAAGAAATGCCAAAGGTGACAAGAAGGGATAAAAGCAGAGAGAAGTGCTAGGGGCCGAGGTCAAGTCTGAAAAGGTCAAAATGGGGGGTGAGTTTGCAGTTCTGACTGCAAGAGGTAGTTTATTCCATAGTGTAGGAGTCAGTAGGGAGAAGAGTCAAGTACCTGTGGAGAATTGGCCACTGTGTTTTAGGGAAGGTCCTGTGTTAGTTGATCTCTGAATTGAGTAGGAAGGCTTGCAGGGTTGGATCATGTCCTGAAGATAAGGCCTTGTAGGCCATCACCAATGTTTGATTCTGTATGGGCAGCAACTGCACTGAAAGAAACACTTTTTAACCTTTTTCGTTGTGCTATTTATTTATTTATTTATTTCTGTTCTCTTCTTCCTTCACACTTGATCAGAGAGCTTACAGTATTGTGTATTGTCTCTGATGGCCTGTATTTGAAAAAAAAAAGATCATCAACCTGACCAAGCAGAAAAATATGACAATTAGGCTATCATCACAGAATGCAGAACATGTCCTTTACCGCAAACTGAAGTTCCTTACACAATTTGGGGGATGATTTTATTAAGTACACAGCTACGGTGCAACATTAAGGCATGTCAATTTGCACACATCTTTCTTGATTTGAGCCTGTCTGTGTACACTGGATCAGAACACTCCTGTGGGAGCTGTCTGACAGCCACGGGTCCCTTTTTTCTATTCCTTTGCTGTAAAAAACTCCATAAATGCATTTAACGTGTGAGCACGTGGGGCACTAACTTATTGCACGCCATTGGCACTAATGCACGCGCCGTCTGCTACAACTCCCCAGCGTATTATTAGCGGTTTTCCTGCTTGACGCAGAGATGTGTAACATCGCATCAGTGCTCCCATGCATCCTGCTGGATGTCATCCAGCGGTGAAACCGATCCACTGGGCTCTGTCTTTGCAAACTTTAATTGCAATTATACCACAGAAGAAACAATCAATAGTCCCCGACGCCCCCCCCCCCCACCCCACGTTCTCCATCTCTTTCAGCCTGCTCACTCCCTCTGACTGCCATGTTCGTTCCCAATAGTCTATCATTGTCTCTTAAGCTAGATTTAAAACTCATCGTCGGTTCTACAAAGCTCACAACGCGTCAGGCATGCAACACGTTAGAGCTTGCGTATCTGCTATTTCCTTCGCATGAATTAGGCATTATTATTTTCCACTCTCTCTCTCTCCCCTTCCTCATTTCTCTTTATCGAGCATGCAAGTGCCATAACAGGCAGCGGGCGACATGGGTTATGGAGAAGAGGGAGTGGGAGTGGGTTGGCGACGCAGCACGGAGAGTAAACGTGCCTCATATACCGCAGGCCAGAGACAGATGATCTGCCGTGGCTCAAAGGGTTCTGATTGATCCCCCGGTGTGCCGTTCATCCATCACTGTCTGAACAGAGCGGCATTCCACTGTGCTGCCACTGCCTAATGCATCCCCACACCCCTGGGTCTCAGCTGTGGGTGAGAGGCTGGGCGTGACACGGGCCCTGTGGCTCTCAGATGCAGCAGTGATAGTCAGAGGCCACTGGAGTGGAACTGGAGCTTCTCTGTGCTTCCACTCTCCACTGACAGATAGCAGAGGAAGAGAGATGATTATGGATGTTTCATTTCTTCACTTGTCACACAAATATGCCAGTAGTTGACAGGAGGAGGAGGCAGAAGACTCTCTTTGAGGACCGTTAGGATTCTTTGGAACATCCACACTGTGCAAAACATTCGTTAATGAGAGGATTCCTGGTAAAAAAAAGAAATGCCTAGAAAAAAAAAAGAAAAAAGAAATAGCACAAATACAATAAATAATACCTGATTAACCCCAGATGATTTACCCTGAAAGTAATTAGTTTTTTTTTTTAAGAAAGAAAAAGAAACTGCATCTGTGATTAAAATGAACAGTGAGGCAGTTAGTGTAGCTCTTCTTTAAAAGGATGTGCTGCACATTCATTCCGGTTGTCTGCTGTCATCCTAATTATTCCCTGAAGAGATGGAAGAAAAATAACTGCATGTCAATTAGCACAATTTAAGTGAAGAAGGGGATAACGCTAACTGGCTAATTTACAGAATAACGTGTTGAATCATGGGAGACTATTAGGGATTCACACACACACGCACGCACGCGCGCGCACGCACGCGCGCGCGCGCACACACACACACACACACACACACACACACACACACACACACACACACACACACACACACACACACACACACACACACACACACACACACACACACACACACACACACACACGCACGCACGCACACGCACAGTGAAGTAATTTACACATCCTACCTGGTTCACGGTTTTCTTCCTCCATTTTGAATTCTCAGACTTTTTTCATATCGCGTCATATAAGAACTGTGTTCCAAACATAAACAAATTATCTCAGCGGTTTGACTCATATGGATATGAAGAATCAACTGATGGTGAGAAAACGCTAATGTTACTGTCGCTGAATTAGTTACATTTTCGCTAGAAACAGACTGTATCAAATATGAGTGAATGACTATCATAAAACCATACAGAGCCACCTCCCGACAATATTGTGGAGACCGTTTGTTTATTTTTGGACCACAATGCTTATATGAGACGATTTTAAGAAGGCCCAGTGTTATTCTCCATAGAGAAATTACTTCCGTGGAACCGGGGGATGAGCGAGTCACATCATGACTTTGTTGCTCTATAGGTGAACATTTGGGAAAATAGCAGATCTACATGCTTACAACTCATTACAATGTGTTATGAGCTTGTAGATCGGCTATTTTTGGCAAAGACATTTGGTGTAAAGGGAAACAGGGAGGGGCCACAAACCTGTGGGGGACCCATGCAGGTCAACAAGGTATACAGGGTTTAAGTAGTTTAAACAAATTCATTGTGCATTCTGTCAATCTCACCACATGTTCATGGAGCACAGAGATAGAGAATCCTGTGGTGAATCTATGTTGGCCTGTTCCTTGCAGTATTTGTCACATTTGTGACTGGAGTTTACATTAGAAACTATAGCATAGATAAAGGGCAGAAGGTGAACTTGGGTAACTGAACATGATTACTTATTTGTATTTTTAACTGATTTCTTTTCCACATTTGATTGGAAAGCTTCGATTACAACATCATCATTGCATGCAAAAATTGCAGCCGTATGTTACAGTATGTGCATGTCAAAATAAACACCTTGAACTTGAAACAGTGCAAGCATCCATGACTTCAATAGTATTCTACTACAGCCTACATGGTAAAACAAATCTTGTAAATATTTGATGTCTACATCTTTAAAGTTTTAAAGGTTTGGATGAATGATACTGAAAGGGAGGGAAAACATACAATATAGCGATAACTGAACACACACAAAAAGGCTTGGTTTGTCATACGACAAACTAGGATTGGGAGGGAGGTGGTAGTGAAATGCCAGGCTATAAATAAAGTACTTCCTTCAGAGTGCAGGATTTTCTGTTGTTCTACTGTAGTTCATAGAAAGCTCCTCACCATATACTGTAGATGTGTGTATTCCGCCTTTCCTCTATGTTTTTGAGTGGTGCTCCTGGAAAAGGAGCTATAGCTCCAACATCTGGCTTTGTCTGGTCAAACCGATGGGAAAAAAAAATGTCCGGGGCTTGAGTAAACTGAAGTGTGCACTACATCTGGCCTAGATATATAGCCTACATCTTGGCACAAACAGCTCAAAGTTTGTTGTACACCCAGGGTCCCATTGACCAAGCTTTGCAGGACACGCTGTGATTGGCTAGCGGGACGCTTGATGAAATTAAGTCATAAATAGCAACAAATCATCTTCGTCAGCTCCTGCCTGGGAAAATCAACATTGCAATTTCAGAAAATGTACTGAGTACGGACAGAAATGTCTGATGCTGACACTGAGGATGCCCTTTTGCTGATGACTACAATGATCATAGTTGATTTCTCATCAGTATGCCACTCAAGACGGCAACAGAGCAGCCACTTGGGTGCGCCTCACACAGAGCTCAACAGCGCTTCTGTTGTGCCAAGTTGTCAAGGCGTGCCTGCCTTGTTTTCAGTGGTTTTAATGCCAAATTGCCAACATTGTAATATGTTTTCAATGTTGAGTTTACAGCACATCGTCTGTATTCTGTCATCGTTTCCAACTTGTCATATTTTGCTGCTTGGTCAGGATGATGATCTTGCAGGCTTTGCTGACACATATTGTGTAAGTCCTGCTGGATAGAGTGATGCGCTCGACTGTCTGTGTCATTTCACGGCTCATTCAGTAAATAAAGAAAACTGTAAACCAATACATATAAAATGTAACCAATTGAACCCTAGTGTCCCTATTCTGGGCATGTTATGATGGGCAAACATTCAGTGAAAATAGCAGATCCACAAGCTCACAGCTTGTAGATCGGCTGTTTTCAGTGAAGAGATTTTGTGTGTGTAAATCTCTATATTTCTACGTGTCATTAGTTCGACTAAGGGTTAGGGTTAGGTTTAGGCATAGTTTTACTGGGGTTAGGGTTAAGGTTAGTGTTTGGGTTAGGTTTAGGCATAGTGGTTAACATTCACCATGGTTAGCATTCACCAGTGTCGGCAGGTTAGCATTCACCAGCGTCAAACTAATGGGACGTCAAACAAATGCTATGTCGCAATATCGACACACTCCCATTTGGTGTAGACGGGAAAAAGGAGAAGACCAAGCATAGACCCCTGGATAAAGGTCAACAAAGTATTTAGGGTTTAAGTAGTTAAATAGTCCACTATCTCTGGAAGCTCAGATACTTTTACTAAAGTATGGGGACTTAGTTGGGGACTTTCCTGTATATCAATTAAGATTTAAAATGTCTCCATCATTATAGGATTCTGTTCAACAAAAGCTAAATGTAGTATAAGGCATTGCCTGGGCTGTGTACTGCCTTTCTACTAGTTGATGAATCATAAAAAGCAATGACTCTGAGTATATTGACATTGATTTTCTAGGACAGATTATACTCAGAATTTACTTTGAACCACAGTGGTAGTTGCTAAGCTGTACATAACAGCAACAATTGCTAGACGTAGTTCTGTTCAAAATCAATGTGAATTCACTCATAGTAATTGCTGAAGTGAGCACTGTCAACCATTCAAATAATAATAATAATCTAATTGGCAGAGTTAATTTTCAATTATCTCGTCACTGAAAACTGATTTCTTTCATGTCACATTATAAACTGCACGCCTATTTTGTTAAATCCATATCTCATCCATACAGTGGTACAATACAATTTACATTTGCCTTCTTTGTTGCAAGTACAGCGTGAAAGCATACATTAGCAAAAGAGAAGGGAAGAAAGACTGATCGAGACAGAGCACTATATGTGAATATTTGATGTGTTATTGAAAAGAAGTCATTTGGATTAATTCCTCCTCAAGGCCAATTTTCTTTTTTTCTTTTTATCCCCCTTTCTCCCCAATGTAGTCATTATGCCAATTGATTCCGCCCCACACACATTTGTGTGTTTGTCACTGCTGTTGAATCCTACTGACTCACCTGCCAGAGAGGAGTCCCCACCGGGAGGACATAGAGCCTTCGTCCTACTCCTCCCGCCCAACACTCCCTGATGACAGGTGCTGCCCCATCCTGTAGGACTACAGTAAAGGAAGAGAAAAATGATTTAAATGCATGTATTTGTGCTAGGAGGTTTACGGGTAAGCTCTAAATCTGGAGTAATTAATTCTAAGCAGTATGTCTTACTTCAGTTACAGTACTTGTTAATTACTTGAAATTATAATAGGCTCAGAGAATCAGTGTAATATATAAAATATCAAATGAAAATGTAGGTGGCAACTTGCATTATAATCTTTACAAATACCCTGCCAGGCTGCCTTGGATGGACCCTGAGGTTTTAAGCTTATTTTGTTTGTGGATGATGTAAACAATGATTCAGAAGAAGAATGTTTTCACTGTATTAAACTTGAGGTGCTGGTGCAGTTAACCTATTCTCAGATGCAATCAACGACCCCAAGATGGCAAGAAATAGCAATACAATGATGATGATGATACAATTATCACTGGAAAATTGTATTTAGCTACCGTACCTTCATCCGAGCTGGTCCAGTGGTGACTCTTAAGTAGTCTGAGGTTACAAGAGTTAGGCCCTTGGTATGGCAGACAGCTCTTAACCCATTCTATGACAGGCAAAGGGAAGGGGCTCGAAATTGGCTCAGAATTAGTATCTATTGGCAATTTCTTTTCACCAACAAGGCACACTATCATTGTTTTCAATATTATGTATTTGTTGAAGGTTTGCACCAGTGAAGTCACTAGAGTAACCCTTCCTTCTTGGTATTGATTGTAGGCAGGGCTTGCTGTGTTCACAGCAAAAGAGCAAACTTGACTTCTGAAATGGACGGAAAAACATAAATGTTCTCCGTCAATAATGGGGTTGCATTGTATTTATATAGACTGATGACCATCATTAAAGTATGTGAAATAAAGGTCCAGGCTCCTGTTATGACCCGGCCTCAAGGGCCCATTCCTGGCAATTATGTGTGTGAAAAATAGCAAGCTTGCCTCTGACCGCTAGCATGATCAACTCTTGTAACACCTATTGTAGTGTGGGTGTGATAAATGTAATACGGCCAATGAACCTTATCGACCGAAAACTGGAAAACTGGACTTGCTCAGTTTTGTTCAGTCGCCCCTCGCCGTCGGTAAGATTGAGGGAGTTGTAGAATAGTTTACTACTGCTCCAAAACCAAGCCAAAACAAGCCAGAGACATTTTCCCGTCGCATATTTTTACTAAATACCATATTCTCAATCTCAACTCTCAATTCCTATTCCAATCGGATCCAAAGCAAAGCTAGTAGTAGGCTAGTAATAGTCCATCAAGTGCCCGTCTTTTTTTCCCTCCTCTGCACGGAGAACAGAGCTGCCTCCGGCCGGGTTAGGGTTGCCAGATTCTGTGAGTGAAATACGTGACCAGGTCTATGAAAATAAGCCCAAAAGCGCGACCAGTTTCACCTCTGAACTCTATTACATTAGTTATTTTATAAAATAATGTTGAAAGCAAGGCCAAATAAGCAACTACACTTCAGAAACAAGCCCAAACAAAAGCAACCCACATCTAGCAACATTATAGGAAAACAGGATCAACGTTGCTTATAAGGAGCAGACCTGGCACCACTGCCATACAGTAACTACAGTCGGCGTCGTCTGAAAAAAATAAAATAAAAAATAAGTGCTTAGTTTTTTGCAGTTCTTTGCAGTCTGTGTACAGTCAGAAGGAGTCTCCTGTAGGCTGTTTGGTGTGTAGACACCTTTAGGCCCAGTACAAGACAAATGTCATCACATGAGAGATAAGACATGACAAGCTTGTGCTTTACTTCACCTCTATCTTCTACAGTATGTGCTCTACTTGGATGTGTTCAGAGAACGGATTCCCCTGCCTTTGATAAAGGTGTCCTTCCTTGACCGCCTACCATGTATTTATCCTGGGTAGAACCTGCAGTTACCCATTATTAGAACTAATGGCCATCTGTCTACGCAAGACCTTGTCTGTCCCTTTAACGACATCATCCCTCTGGTGTGGCGCCAAGACAACAGTTGCTCAGAAGCCAGTTGGATTGTGGGTTGGGGATTGGTTGGTGGTTTTGTTCTGTGATTATTCCTGGGGAGGTAGGTGGAAATAGGTTCTTGAGTCCTGTGGCCTCTTTCTCCCTCTATGCACTGCTTGCTGTCCAATAACTACCGGTAAGCAGATTTGTCAGTGTGAGTGCAGTATTCATCTTCCCTACCAGTTTGTGGGCTGGCACACCACATAGCTCTGGCCAACGGAAAAACCAGTATGCATGCACGCCCTGGCAGCGAACTGGGGGGAGAGTAGAGAAGAGCTCCCATGCAGGCCATCTCACAGTAATAATGTCATCCCCCAAAAATATCAAAGGAGACCCTGTCCTTATAGGCAGGCCCCTATAAATACTGACAAAGGAAATTGCCATCCAGTATCCAGTACATTATCCATTAAACAAACAACTCATATCCATTATAGAATGATGATGATGATGTATAGTTTGTGTTACAAAAGTGTCATTCGTCCGTAGTCTTGGACCTACGGTTTGCTTCTGACTTTTCTGCTAACCTCAGTGCTTTGGGAAAGAGGCTCATATTCATGGTTTGACACTCAAGAGCGGGAAGAGCTGCATTCCCAGGGCGGCAGGGCTGATTCACAGGGAGATCTGAGCAAGCTGGCTTTGCAGAGTATAGGCTGCACAGAACAATGCTTTTGTCAGAGATAAATCCAGATACAACTGAAAGAGAATTATTCCCAGGGAAACCTGAGCAGGTTGG
>NC_137815.1:45785106-45812606 GCF_963921795.1 Nannobrachium achirus
CCCGAAAATATATGTTTTAATTTGTTTAATCCCAGTGGGACAGAATCACTATTGCAGATTCTTTTATAGTGGAAGTGGATGGGATTTTTTTTTCCTTCATAGCCTCATTACAGCTATATAAAGTACCAAAAAAAACACATCTACGTGATATTAATAAAAAGGGAAGAAAAAGGTACAGTAATTACATAGCAAAACAGTAATTTTCCCCCGAAAATATATGTTTTAATTAAGGGTGGGGAAGTTAACGCGATATTAACTAATTAACGCAAAATCCTTTTATCGGCGATAATATTTTTAACGCACGATTAACGCAGTGATTTTTGCCCCCGGGTGCAGTGAGTTTTGAGCCTCGGTGCAGCCCGTAGTCAGGAAGCGATTGCAGCCTCAGAGACACGCAGTAGTAAACAAGACAGTCAGAGCGGTGGAGGTTTTGGAACACAGGCAGGGGCAGACACAGACAGACAACCACGGTTGCACTCATTGGAGACTATTGGACTTCACTCAGTAATCACAGTTCTCTCGAGAACACAGCACATTATTTTGACGGGGAGTGGAGGCTTCTGTTGCATGGGCTGACTGTTATGAAGACGTTAGCTTCACATTAGCTTCAGACGTAGCCTACTAGCCTACTAGCCCTGGAACTTGTCTGTGCTTGTCTGCCCCAAAGCCTCCACCATGCGTGTAGCCGGAGAGTGTATCATTGAAAATAAAGTCAGCAAACTGCTGATCACTGACAGTGCACACAACATGATCGCAGGGGCCAGGGAACTGGATGGGCATAATGCCTTGTGCCACACATCTTCACCGCAATTTGTGGCGTTGTCACGTTAATGTTAATGTATTGTTAATCTAAGGCTACCAACGAACGCACATTTTGCCCCAGAATACATTGATAATATTTAAAATGTAGCCTATCAATATTACTTCAGTTAAACCTAGAGCCTCTATGCTTTGTAAAACGCTGCACTGTACTTGAGTAATTTTTCCATACACAAACTCTTCACAAAATAAAAGATTAAAAGCTCACAACACATCTTATTGTGAGCTTGTAGATCAGCTATTTTTGGTGAATGTTCCCCCCAGAATAGGGATGATGTGGTTAAAGTGATTAAATATATAAAAGTTAATTTAAATCTGTCCTAATGGAAACATTTTCTCGAATATTCTGGACAGTAAGCCTATTTGTCATATAGAATTTGAATAAACTAGGTATTTGTCTACCTCCCATGTTGATATGAGTATTATATATCTGTTTAAGGTAGTTTTAGAACAGATAAAAAATATGCGATTAATTTGCGATTAATCGTGATTAATTATGGACAATCGTGCGATTAATTCGATTAAATATTTTAATCGATCCCCAGCCCTAGTTTTAATTAGTTTAATCCTCTGGATCAGAGAGAGAATAGAAATCGCGCATTGCATCTTGGGTAGGAAGAGGAGAACTATAATCTGTTCTCCTCACATAATAGGCTGGCTTTTCGTAATTCTGCCCATTTAAAATATATGTACCCAAACGTAACAAGTTAGACCATTGATAAGGTCCATGTGAACTAGTCTGTTGAAGCTTATTCATTACAATGATCGCAAACGCTATGGTCGCGAGCGGCCTGGTCGTGCTCCGCAGTGCGGACAGCCGGTGAAAGACGCCTCCCACTTTCTCCGACTGCAGAACTCCACCCCCGCTTGCAAAAAGTGAATGTATTTTTCTGGTTGGCCAGTCAGGGAGTCTCAGGGACCAATCAGAAGGCTGACAAACGGTGAATTTAGAAGGGGAAACTATAACAGAATGGACTTAAAGCCAACAAATCATTATTTCGAACGGTAAAGTAAATTATAATACTTTGTGCCTTTTACTATCTTGTGTTCTTGATCATGCTATCCATATTTTATACTTTACTATTCGGAAATTGCATTAAATTTGCGATTTCTGTGTTAACTCTATAGGCTATAGTAGGATTTTCCCCTTCAAAATGTGACTTCAGCACCCGGGGGATGCTGAGTGGGCGGGCCGTGAATAAGGCTAATTACAAAACATACATGTAACCACAAGCCTTATTTACTTCGGCTATTTGAAAATCGCATTGTGATATTTTGTGTGCTTGGAGATCAGCTGTTTCGAATCATTTTTGACAGATTTAGAGATAAATTGTAAAATGGGCCGTTCTGTACAATGAGGACTGTAAGTCATTTGATGCCAATACCTTTATAGGCATACTTAGGCCATTTACTTGTAACAACGTATTTTTACATTGTCACTAAAGATCTTAGTAGTTCTTCCACCCCTGGTCGTCTGTGAACAGGAGGAGCGATCTGTGGGCCAATGCCACTGGGACACAAGCCAGGGTTTGATCAACCCTGGTTGGGTCGCCTGAGGGAGGACGTATGATGTTGAAAGTCCCGAAACGTCAGATGAAATCAGAAACATCACTGAAGATGTGTCCCAGTGCATCTTAGGATGTATCTTTCATTCAAAACGTTAAATGGAAGGCATGAGAGATTATTTTCTTGAACACAGTCACTGTACCAATCAAACAGATTTGTACTTCTACCCCCCCCCCCCCCCCCCCCCCAACACACACACACTCACACACATACTGGAAGCGATACATTATGTGTAATTTGGAATTCATTGCATGGAATTCCCAGCTATTACACATGCTAATTGTTCACCTTGCTATTACCATTAGTAGGGATGGGACGATATGAAAATTTCAGAAATCGCGATTATCAAAATCCATTATCCTGGGGCGGAACATTTGCCCGAAAAATAGCTGATCTACAAGCTCACAACGCATCGCAACGCAAGACATTTGATAGAGAGTGAAAAAAAGATTGTATCAAGTACGTATATTATAAGTACCTTTTACCAATTATAGAGGGTTTAAGTGGTACCGGATATGCAACTCTGCAAATAAAAGGTGAATTGATCCCAGGGCATGACGGAGGACGATGTCACGATATGTTAAATCTCCACGATACGATTATTTTTATCACGATAAACGATAATATCGCTTATCGTCCCATCCCTAACCATTAGACCCTCTGCCATGACCACCCCACCCTTGACTTTTGTAGAGCAGTCAACCGCAGAGTTATTCACCCTTCCTTCTCTCTGCTGTACAGTGTGACTGTGTGGGGTATACAAGTGGGAATTGGCAGCCTTAGCTGCTGTGTGTTCAGCTCCCTTCAGTTGAAACGGGCCTGCCCACTCAGAGGACCCCGGGTCCCCGACTGACATGCGAGAACTGAATAACTCAATTGTGCATTGTGGGGAGTTGTGGTTACTCAGTTCAAAGATGACACACTAGAAACAGCTTCAAAAGAACCGCCGGCTTTATTTGCAGAAGAGCCAGTAAGGAACTCGACATTCACAGCAAGATAGTAGGAAAGTCATTAACTTTCACTACTTGCACTAGTAAATAACACCAAGTAGTAAACCTAAAATTAGGGTTTTAAATATTAGGCAATAAACTATAAATGCTACCAGGCTGAAAGTGCCTGAATAATAATGAGACAAATAACAGAAAAAGATTAGAGTTAACAATATCCCAAAGCTATAGGAGGAGGAATTGTTTGCATTATTTCTATGTAGAGCTCTCCAAGGTGCTGAAAGTCTGACAATAGAGCATCAGGATGAAACCAACGTGAGTCCTCGAGGATTTTCCCATTAAAGTCCTAGTTTATTCTAACCACGTACCCTTACGATTTCCCTCCACTTATTATTCACAGCTATTCACACACACACACACACACACACACACACACACACACACACACACACACACACACACACACACACACACACACACACACACACACACACACACAAACATCTACATAATAAACACATCTAAATGCCTTTTTGAACCCATCACTCACAATGTTTTTTATTATTGATCCACAGGTCTCTATTGCCTAAGGCACAGCCTGGCTTCACGTCTGAGATGCACATAGGACTGAGTTACAGTCTGTTTCCATACTGAATGATATGGCTCTGACTGTGACCTCTTCATATACAGTATGCATTCAGATTACTGGAGATACCACTGTTCTGGAGTCTTACGTGGGTTATATCTTTCAAAGCTAGCACAGATCTTTCTTATTTACTTTTTCTTGCTATGGTTTTAAATCCCTATATTGGTATGGTGGTGTTGGCTGTAATGGGCTGGCACACCATTAAAGTCTATCAGTCTATACCAAATCATCTTCCACTATTTGTTATGTTTTGAAAAACACATCTCCTAAACTCTAGGTGTGTTTGTTACCAAATCTCTTGTGGCTCATTATTGGACCAAGCTTATCAAAACTAGAGCCAGCAGGGGTTAAAGTTCTCAGTTCTGGGGACTGGTTTGAGTCTTGAGGATTCCATAGGGAGTGAATGCCAAAGTCGTCAAAATGCTAGTCAGGTGATCTCCAAACTAAAAAGCCGTTATTATTTCAAGATATGAGTATTTTGATTTGGCCAGACTAGCAATAGAATACAACAGAACTTCAGAAGATACTTCCATAAAATGAAGCATGGATTGGCATACACACATTCAGTGAAGGCAGTTCAGAACTTCAGGGAAACATCCCAAATATTGATCCCATATTGGGACATGGTCTGAAAATACATTTCAGTCCTGGGATTTTCTTTTTTGGCTTTAACCTCTGAGCCAGACAGACAGACTTTGTTTTGAAGATATTGACCAATACATTTCAAAAGGGTGTAACAAAATCAATAACCTTTGGTCCGATCGTCATGAAACTGTCTGGATATGTCTACTGAAACATACAGTACCCTGAAAGTTTCATTTAAAGGACAACTTTGTTTTTTTACAACAAGGGTTCATATTTTAGATTGTAATTAGAGAAAAGAAAAAGTGATTGTTAAAATGTTTTCATTTGCTTCGTTCTATTGTTTTATCGCCTTTACCGTGCTAAAATGTGGGGCATGCGTACGCATGGGGGCATGTGTACAAGTGGCTAAATATGTCTTTTTAGACACAATAAGCCAGCAGTTTCTTTTTTGCTATTTACAGTAACACTTCTAGCCCCCATAAGTCACATCTAACCATGAAAGTTTGTGTTGTATCTTGGGAATAGGCTTATTTTGTGTAAAATGACATATTTAGCCACTTGTACGCATGCCCCCAACCACTGAAATAAGAATCTCTAAAACAATAGACTGAAGTAAATGAAATAATTTTAACACTCATCTTTTATATTCTTTAATTGCAATCTAAAATATGAACCCTTGTTGTAAAAAACGAAAGTTGTCCTTTAAATCATCTGCTAGAGGACACTACAATTCTAAACACATGTATGGGCATGGCACATATTTGGTCATAAATCAATGATGGTTTGTTCAAACATCAAAATTGTTGGATTTTTTTTAATTAAACTTGAAACATGGCCACCATCTGTCATATCTGTTATATTTAATACAAGTGTAAGAAACACTCAAAGGTTACACTCCTCACAGCTTTCGTCTTCGATCCCTGATATGCTGTTATGTTGCTACTGTATATGGAGTTGGTCTTGGCAGACCTTGTCAGAAATGAACATATGTTGCAATACCATTAAAAAAAGGGAGAAAAAAAATCAATTTAGAAAACGTCAAGTAAACATCAAATGAAAGGTTGAGAACAGTCGCTTCCAAGCCAGAGTGACTTTGGGATGATCGCAGACTTCAGACAGGAGGGGAATGGGACTACAAGCAGAGGCAATTAACTTGTGGCTCGTAAGCTGTGTGATGAACAAGCCTTTATCCCCGTGTAATTAGCTCTGTTTGTGAAGCTACTGTGTTGCCCTACTGATAAACACTCACTCCTCCCCCTCGCTGCATTTCTCACCCCCTCTGTCCAAACTGAGCCTCCAGGGAGGTGTTCCCTGCCTCCCTGCAGTCACGCTCTGCGAGAGAGGATGCAGGAGGTGACTTTGGCCGAGCGTGGTGGAAGCATCTTATTGATGAAGAAAATTATTGTGTCATATAACCACGTCAGAGTGCCTGAGAAGGAAATGGGGAGAGCTCTAAGCAGGAGAACCTGTTATGGAAAAGCTAATCGCCTTCTTACCTTCCTGCATTAATGATAACCATTGAGCATGGATTTGTTCACACCTGGGCAACATGCCACAGGTAGTGTTGGAACATCATAGAGGAAAAAACACAGTCATATACAGTAGTTGCGACCGTAGGTCGCAGATTAGTATGTGAACGGTCACAGCTTGTCCGTATGTATCTCTGTCTGTCTGTCTGTCACGCCTGACACTGTGGTTCTATGGCTTTGTCGCTCTGACATCATGCTGTGGCTTCACTGTGATGTCACACTAAGAGAATCCCCTTTATGCCCATATATGGAGTTCCCTGATGTCATCAATATTAAGCCCATATCTAGACTTCATATGGGAATGCCCATATATGGAGGCCATATCGGCCACATACCACACTAACAGAATCCATATATGTCCAAGACAGATGGCCAAGCCAGCCCATATCTGTGTGGCTACAGACAGGGATCTCCATATATGGGCATAAAAGGGTATGATGTCAGATGTCATAGACGTCATAGGACTTTCAAATAAAGAATAACTGAGTAAGCATGTTTGGGCTCTCACAGCATATTTCCATATACAGTACATGGATCTCCATAGATGGGTACCAGGGGTCTCCATATATGGTTAACTGATCCGATATACATCACTGGCCAGTACACCTGTCACGATTCATGAAAAAAATCGTTTTAAATCGATTTAATTAGGGGACGATTGGAATCGGTGTTTTAAAAAACTAATCGCGATTCGACCAACAGAGGGCGCCCTCGAGTTGAACGCCATTCCTTCTTCAACGTCTCACGTCACTGCGTGTTCAGCGTCTTACGTCACGCAGCTACAGCAGGAAGGCGGGTCCGGTGTGTGCGTTGTGGACCACAACGGCCAAATTCCAAACCGTTGACTTGCTGACTCACTGACTTAGCCAAAGTCAACGTGCGCGTTCATGTTGGGGCTTAAGGGCTGAGGGTTGTTCCAATGTAAATCGGTAAGTCAGTGAGGGTGCGGGAACGCCCCTGTTTGTTGACTTTCCGTAAGTCCGAACATTTGCAGCCTTTGGCAAAGGAATTACCCACAGTTCATAGCGTTATTAGTGGAATCCTCTGAATCCTCCAAATGTCAATCATTTAAATATGGAGATGAGTCATGAATCGCGGTTAGAACGTCTACAGCCTTTCTTACTGTTCTCAAAGGGAGACAGAACAGAATGGAAGCTATATATTTAGTTAAAAATAAGGGGACACGTGATAAGACATGTGCAAGGTAAATACAGAATATGGAAATACAATTTAAAACGAATAACATTATAACCCATATTCTAAACAGAAATGAAAATGAACTGATTAATCTATATATTATAATAATAATAATCAACAATCACAGCCTTTAAAGCAATGACTGTAAATAAGGACAGTAAAGAATGCTAAATGTGATGTAAAGTGTCATAAATAAAACACTCATCTAAAGCAGTGGTTTCTCAACCTTTTCAGGCCGCGACCCCCAAAATAATCATATTTTAACTGACCCAATCTGACCCAACCTGACGAGCACTGAGACAGGAGGCACTGCATTACATTTTGTATAACACAGTTCTATTCTGAAAATAGCAGATTCTGCCTCTAATATTTGACAATTTCGGCCAATGTCATTTTAGAGGTATTAAAAAGTCCTTAAATTGTCACTTTAGAAATGTGCATATACCCTCTATACACCTAAACTTTATGTTTGTTTGTTTACTGTTGAGGGGGAAAACAATGTTGCACATTAAGTTAATCATCTGGGGACCCCCAAAATAATTTGGGGACCCCCTGGGGGTCCGAGCCACAGGTTGAGAACCACTGATCTAAAGTGCTGTTCCGTTCCCTTTGGAGCTGCACCCTCTAGCTAAGTCCCCAGAAGTTATTTTGCTCACCACTAGGTGGGTGTACCCTCAAGCCCTTACCAGCTGACATCATGTAAGTCAGTAAGTCAAGAGGGCTTGAGTCAATAGGGAGGACATTGGAATAGTGTGTGCCAGCGGTGACGCAATTATAGTCCTTAGCGGCCATTTCTTGGGTCAAAACACAGGTGTTTCAATTGTTTGATTGCATAGAACTAATTAAATGCTCTACTCCAATCAGAACACCTGTGTAAGGCTGTGTTGACCCAAGAAATGGCCGCTCTTAGAACTACATTTGGCACACCCTATTGGGATCAGTGTTGATGCAGATTTCAGACAGGGTAGGCGTTGCGGTCCGGTACTCCAGGCCATGGGATCACAACATCACAACCACTGTTAGCTCTTGATGCTAACATAATTTCTCTACATTGTGGTTCTACAATGTGATGAGTGCGTGGTGGCGTGCGTGTGTGTAGGCTACAATGTTTCTCTTCTGTAAGCCTTTCATTAGTGTGTCCACCGTTGTACAGGTCGCTCGCGTGCATGCGTGCATGCACCGTGTGTGTGTGTGCCTGTCATTAGTATGTGTGCCTGTCACTGTTGCACGGGTCGTGCGCGTGCACGCATCCACCGGGTGCGTGCGTGTGTTGTAACTGTGACTATCTCATCTTCCAACGGGTATGGAATGGAATAATAATAACTATATGGAAGCACAGTTGCCAACCCCTGCAAAAATAAGGAGTCCAAAACCAAACGCACCCAAATGTTGTACAGAAATACAGATTAACACAGACATAATCCCCATACTTAAATCCCCAATAGTTACATTTTTCATTCATCATAAATATACTACTTTCATTTCAAAGTATGATGTAGGTCTATTGTTATTTCATTTTTACTGATCAGAGAGACAAGAGAACTGAAATGTAATTGTTTTTTTGTCGGTCGCACTTACTATCAAAACCTCCACCGGCTGTCTGTCCGTCACACGTCACACGTCACTCTTTTGCCCTGCTCATATCTCCGCAACCGTTGCCCCGATCCATGCCAAATTCTGCACACACACTCCTTGCCTGCCAAACCACAACATCCATCCAATCAATTCTCACATGGCCCTCTTCTAGCGCCACCATGAGGCCGATTCTTGCAAAACACATTTTTGGACACTGCTCCTACAATTTTTGCCCTAAAATCATGCAAATCGGTACACAGTATGTCTACACTCATCTCATCAACATGGATCTGTCCCATTTAGCGCCACCTTCAGGCCGATTTTTTAAAACACATTTTTGGACACTACTCCTATAGATTTGGCCCTAAAATCACGCAAATCGCTACACAGTATGTCTACACTCATGTCATCAACATGGATCTGTCCCATATAGCGCCACCATCAGGCCGATTTTTTCAAACACATTTTTGGACACTGCTCCTAAAAATGTTGCCCTAAAATCACGCAACTCTGTACACACTTGCTCTACACTCATGTCATCAACATGGATCTGTCCCATATAGCGCCACCATCAGGCTGATTTTTTCAAACACATTTTTGGACACTGCTCCTACACATTTTGCCCTAAAATTACGCAAATCGGTACACAGTATGTCTACACTCATCTCATCAACATGGATCTGTCCCATATAGCGCCACCATCAGGCTGATTTTTTCAAATACGTTTTTGGACACTGCTCCTACACATTTGCCCTAAAATCACGCTGCGACCTGACGGTCGCTTATTTCCCGATTAGGGAGTCTTACTGGTTTGATAGTTCTACTGTATTGAAAAGAGCATAAGAGAAAACAGTATTGTTAAAAGAAAAGAAAATACTGGAATTGTAAGAATTGTGTTTTCACATCGTGAACCTTGAACCTTGAATCGTGATTTGAATCGTATCGTGAGTTGAGTGAATCGTGACAGGCCTACTGGCCAGATGGCCAGGGCGGGGTCTCATGTCGCCCTGAGGCGTCTTTAGTAATAGACTGTGAGCACTGTATGTGTACATTGAAAGAAACCATTATGTAGTCTCTTCTCTCCATCAGAGAATGGAGAGAAGAGACACCATGACACTAGCCAGGCAGAGGCTGTCTTCAGTCGAGCTTGGTAAAGCTGGCCTCACAATTACAACAGAACAATTTACATCTACATCACTCCAGTCCCGCATTTTTATACCAGGGAAATCAATTGCTCTCTCTTGTGTCTTTTGTAGTCACACTCCGTAGTGCAGAACATTGCTGAACATTGCAAGTAAATTGTAATGGTTTTTCTTTTTTAATTCCACAGAGAATGCCATTATATGGTAATTAGCTAAATAAAGGTAATTTTGAAGTGTGGAGCATTAATGCCGTATTTGTTGCCACAACGTTTAATCAGCTGATGAAAGTCAGTGAAGCAATTTGTTCAATAACACAATTTATAATCCCGAGGTGTTTCTTTACCCGAGCAAGCATTCCCTACCTTCACTTTAGCGGTAGACTATACACCGCTTACTGTATGTGAATGCTACACAACAATGTTATGCAGGACAACCGTAAGTCAGATGACATGATGTTATCAGACTGGTGGAGAGGAAGTACTGTTGATGGGACAATAGATAAGATTACCCCTGTTGCAATCTTGTATTTGGACACATTTCTTCATTTGCATTTATAGTGTGATTGCTGTGTGCTGAAGAGAATATAACTGTAAGTGGGCAATTTTGAGATGGGATTTGGGTGATATATCATCTATTCTTGACTGTGTGTAATGTGCTACCTCAATATTTTGCTCCTATTGTTGTGTTGGATTGTGACATTGCATATCATTGGATGTTCATGGTCAAATAATAACTTTATTGGCCAAACTACACAAAGAAGTAAGCTACATGTAGAGGCTAGTTGCACTAGCATACATGCTAGCGCAGCTACAGTACAGTACATGTACTGTAGATTATTTTCCCCATTCAACACATGCAGTTACAAATACAAACAGGAGACATCTCACTGAGATCTATATAAAATAACGGATGGCCGACGCATTGGCCGTTGATTATTGCGACTCGTGGCGATAGATATAGCCTATGTCCACTGTTTGTGTTGGTTATGTTCTTGGTGCTTCGTGGTATCTCAACTGCAGGGCTGGTGAACACAATTCTGCCTAATCAACCTCTTTATAAACAGATCATATATAAAACAAACAGGCTTTGCTTTTATATTTGATTTGCAGCCGTGACTGCAAACTAAAATCTGTCTCAAGTTGTTGTGTTGAAAGACACTGCTCAGCCGTGAGACTCCGACCAATCAGTATCAGCAGCGTGTATACGTCACTGATTTGGCCTCACTTGGCCCAGCCCGGACCCACTCTAGAGTGGAGCCGTTTTAGTACCCCGTTTTGTACCACTTTCACACCACTATACCCAGTTCCTTGTAGTGGTAAACCCGACACAAGTGTGTGGTGTGGGGGGCACGGTGGCGCAGTGGTTAGCGCTTCGCCTCACAGCTAGAAGGTCCTGGGTTCGATTCCCGCCGGGGGACGCTGTGGGCGCTGGCGGCGTGTTCCTCCTCCGCGTCATCAGCGCCCACACCCTAGGTGGGGTCAGCGATAGGGCCTTTCTGTGTGGAGTTTGCATGTTCTCCCTGTGTCTCCTAGGGTTGATACCCTCACAAAAACATGCACGTAATCCTGGTCTCAATAATGCCTCCCCCTGGCCAGCCGGGGCGCCTGATGGAGGGGAAAGGAACTGGTTGGAATAACGTGTTCCTTCCACGCGCTACGTCCAAACCAGGGAAATCTCCACTGTCAGGTGAAAAGAAGCAACTTGGACTCCTCATGCATAGAAGGAAGCATGAGGTCAGTCCGTTGTCTCCCCAGGCGCGGCAGAGGGAGAGCAGAGCCCGGGATTACATAGGCAATTAGCACTGGGTGAAAAAATGGGTTACAAAATTGTGGGATAAAAATTATAAAAGAAAAAAAACAAGTGTGTGGTGTGGGGTGGGGTGGAGTGGAGTAATGCATATGGAAAACCGGCTTTAGAGACACAGAGATTTTCTGGGTTCACATAATTGTATTGCCAATTTAGCTGCCACGGTTTTCATTTCCACTATCTTACCAATAATTGCATAATACTGTAATTGTTATGATAGCCAGGTGCTTCATAAAGGAATTATTTTGGGACATTCAGGGAATAGTTCTATTTAAATGTGTTAAGAAGTTATCTATGACTAATTATCTAATACAACTTTTTATACTTTTATTTTTATACTCTCTTTAAAATATGTGTGTAATTTGTAAGCATTTATATGGCACTTATCTAAAAAAATAAAAACGTCTCAGTTGGTCTCCCTGTTAAAGTAACAGTTTCAAACAATTCCTATTATTTTAAGCATAACTCTATCCAAAGGAAGCGACACCTTACTCATTTTCAAGGACATTGAGCAAACAATCCAACCCACACAATTGTATAAACACAATTAGTGGTAATTGGGTGATTAACTGAGATAACACCATGATGTGATCCTTGTTTTTGTCACG
The DNA here is from genome assembly GCF_963921795.1 of Nannobrachium achirus. Taxonomy (NCBI): domain Eukaryota; kingdom Metazoa; phylum Chordata; class Actinopteri; order Myctophiformes; family Myctophidae; genus Nannobrachium; species Nannobrachium achirus. The sequence continues at coordinate 45,797,527 of NC_137815.1, forward strand.
TGGCCTGAGATATCAACATCTAATCAAGTCAAGGGACAGTAGAACGGATGAAGTCTAAGCAATGTGAGACGTTAGAGGATAGGAGTTTTCTAATCTACTGCGCTTGGGCTATTAAGTCTTTACTGCAGTGGTCAGCAACCTTTTTGAAATGAAGTGTTTTTATTGCAACCGGCAGGTCGCAAGTTACTATGAAAACCTCCACCGGCTGTCTGTCAGTCCCTCCGTCACGTCACGTCACGTCACGTCACACTTTTGGCCCTACTCTTATCTCCGGCACCGTTCCCTATCCATTCCAGACTTTGCACACACACTCCTTGGCTGGCAAACCACAACCTTAACCCCTGATTTCTCACATGCCCCTCATCTAGCACCACCATTAGGTTGCCGACCTGACAGTCGCTTATCTCCCGATTTGGGAGTCTTACCTGTTTTCTAGATAGTCATTGTACCATGCAACATACATTTTAATGACACCCCATCAAAATTCTGACATATTTTGATTGTCAGGATATTGCTATAATGATCATTACACTCAATAACCCACCTATTTCCCCGACTCCCTCCCCAGTGAAAGGTCAGATTTGAATGAATTTAATTTAATTGACCACGTTTAAAACAATATTTGATTTTAAAATATAAATCCTCTCTCTCACACTTCTGCCAGTGTGCCAGTGATCACCCTCCCCTGTGCCAATGTTGGCTCCTGTGCCTTAGGTTACCTACCCCTGCTTTACTGAATTCATTTCAGTGACCACAATGCTATTCATGGGTTTCAAATGTAGTCCTACACCGGCCATGTTGAGGACCAACACAGGTGTTCTGATTGGCGTAGATTAGAACATTGGTTCAATGCCAACACCTGACCTGTGTTGCACCTCAACATGGCCGTGTAGGACTACAATTGAAATCCATGAATAGTCGAAGACCCCACTGAATATTGTCTTTATTTACTCTGTTACCCTGTGAGGTGGTGACAAGGCGTTACAGATGCTCCTTAACTCCTTTTAGCCTCCTTCGGAAAATTCAAGTGCTCGTGGCCCATAATCCAATCCCCCCCCCCCCCCCCCACCCCACGTAATGAGTGTGCAGTGATTGCTTTTGGAAGTAGTGGCAGGGCAATATTGTTGTGATTGTATCCGTTTAACCCATTTAGGCCTACAATTATTGAATGCTTTAACCAGTGAAAAATAGCAGATATACAAGCTCACAGCGCGGCACCGAGTGCCGCGCTGCGAGCTTGTAGATCTGCTATTTTTGAAAAAGTCGTGAAAATGTGTGCAAATCTTTGAATATATGTATTTTTAGAGCGAACGTTTGTAACTCAAATTTTGCTTCTGGGTGGTCCCTGGAAATCTGGAATAGATATTTGAGATGAGGGTCCGTGGCCAAATACATATCATTTTGGGGGTCCCTCACATGAAAAGGTTTGAGAACCACTGACATAGTAGTCTCTCAAGAACAGACTAACTGAGCTCCAGTTAAGTGAAAAGGACCTTTTCTTTGACGATGGCTGGCCAGATTGCTGACATAGAAACACAGGGTTTTTCAAAAAACCTTAGAAGGATTCAAAAGACACTTATAGAATCGGGTCAAAATTCTAACTTTCAATATTTTTCAAAAATAGCAGATCTACAAGCTCGCAGCGCGGCACTCTGTGCAGCGCTGTGAGCTTGTATATCTGCTATTTTTTTATATTTAAAGCATAAAATATTGCGTCATAATGTGTTCAGGCCTAAATGGGTAAGGAAAAGCCTCCTGACTTGGGGATGTGAGTGCAGCATCTTACTGTAAGTGCTCTCCTGGCAGCTATGTGTTCCTTATAAGACGGAGACTAGGGATACAATTCAATTAAGTTAAGGAGTCAACCACAACAAGCTGTGTCTTTCTAGTAGAATAAAACATGACAAGGTGGCGATGCAGTCCCAACGGGGACAGCGGGCACAGAGTTGGGTTTATTATTTTTAGATCTAAGATTTAGCCTCAGTTTGCACCCAGCTGAAAAAGCTTCAGTCAATATTTGGTTTCGTGTAGCGTAGCCCTGCTTTTTCAGTCTTTTTCAGTCTTGTCAAATCAAATACGTGATATTAGATTTTTTGTATTTAAATGGGGTAGGTAATATAAGCTTAGGCTTCTGCCTCTACTTTTTCGGACTAGCTTTGAAGTGCTGTAAAAATTACTGTATGTACTGTACTGGTTGTTTGAAATGGGACAGAAATAAACTAAACTAAACAAAAGAAGGTGTAGAAAGGTGTTGAGCAAAAATTACCAACACACCATGCATACAGTCAGTTGCAGTAATTACTCTATTATTATTCATCTTATGTGCTGTTACAGCCATGTTATTACTTATTGACTACTGATAGCACCCAGGCTATCTGAAAGGAAAGGAAATTACAGCCGGTTTCCCTGTCTTTACTTATTAGCATAATCTCTTTAAGTCAGAGGGAAACGTTAACAGGACCTTGAAGGGATAGTCAATGGTAAGGCACTTAGGTAGAGTATGAACTGAGGTCACTGTGGTTACACAGTCTACCAGAGGTCTTCTAATGTCCATGTGAAGTCATTCTATTAGTGGAGGCCTTTATACCTTTGGCATAATGAGGCATAATGGGGCAGCCATCACTGAATAGATACCATCTGGGAATCAGGCCGGTCTGCCCAGCTTGTGTCAAAGAGTCCCTGAGCAGCAAGACCCCTAACTGTCTGATTCCCGGGCACTGTATTAATAGTGCCCACTGCTCCTAATAATATAGTTAGGATGGGTGAATCATGCAGTGGACAAATGTCCCATGTGCAAAGGTACAGTTACAGCATATACCCCAATGGAGTGCAGTGCGGACTAAATTATGAAATTACAAGTATAAATAGTATAAAAAGTATTATGGTGTTAATAAGTCCTAGACCTACCGTTGTATATCTTATCCTACAATATCATAAGGAATCCTTGAGCAATTGAACTGAACTTAAATTGTCACCAAAGTTACAGCCCTGCAAGCTATGGGATCATCTCTAGCTACTGGCTACAAACAGCCTAACGGGATGGCCGGGTTGTCACACAGACGGGTCACACTTGGGTCCACAAAGCATTCGCTGGGGGTCCGCGACAACCTGTTATATGGTTGAACGACTGCGTGATTTGGCAGAGAGAGATTTAAGTTAACAGTTATGTCATATCCATGTCTTTCAACAAACTTTGTATGGAATTTTGCCTTTCAATAGGCATCTCGGAGATAAAAAGTAAACCGCTGAGCTGTTTTGTTTTTGAGCAGTTTTTGTCCCACAAGTGAACAGAGTAAATAATACTTTTCATGCTTCAAATTGAAGCATGAATAATATACCTTCAATTAATAATTTCATCTTTTGAACTGCCTATCAAATATTACCAATAGGCAATAGCCAATTTTGCCTCTTGTTACTGCCTGATATCTGGTGTCACTCTGTGATGTACTGTTTTCCAGGTTACTATTTGATGACAACATTTTGTAGAACTCCCTGCTATCCTTGCCTAGAACAATAGTGCCAATTTTCCTCCTCACACTGCATTCACCAACATACTGCTAGTCATTTAATGTGGAGTGCAAAATGATTGCCACCTACGCTACCTCCACTTTGATGAGCCCATTGGAGAGTAAAAGGCTGTGTTCCTCATTTGAAATTACAGTGCATACAGTGACACACCGTGAATATTTCCTTCCATTCTGTTTGTAGCAGACGCTGCAGACCATAGAACAAACATTGCAGTAGTGCAGCAGATCATATCATCGTTGTCGGGTGGAAACCTCGTATCTCCAAGTTTCAAATGTGTACTGTATGTTCTTTTGCAAAGTAAAGCGCTGCTTCATCATACAAGGCCGGCACACAAAAGTAGTGAAAACAGCCGATCTACAAGCACACAACGCCGGCTGTTTTCAATAGTTTAAATCATTTTTTAAATGATAAATGCAAAACGAACGGTTTTGGACATACAAGGTTTCCACCCGACAACAACGATATTATATTTGTTTGTGTCTTGCAGGGACCAGAGTTGAAAACACAACTATACTTTAATGTTAAAGCAATCGATGACAAAAGATAAATGTTTACGATGTGTCAATATGCGCCCAGTCGATATCTGACCCAGGGAAAATTGCAGTAGTGAACATTCAAGGTTTTATGTGATCCCAAGGGACATCCAATAAGCTTGGGTGATCCTTGCTATTTTCATATTGTGAGTTGTGGCCGTTAAAAGTGGGTGATATGCAATCTGTCCACCGGGGCAGCGGGAGTTGGAGGGTATGGGGAAGTCACGTACAAGTACTGTAGATTTATCATGCATGAGGTTAGAGGAATTACAGTAATGCAGAAGGAATTGCATGCGTTCTGATTTTGAGAAGGAATTGCACCTGAGAGATTTATTTGAGACTTGTTATTGAAAGAGTTTAATAAACTAGAGGTTGTAAGATGTAAGCCTGTGCGGGCTGGGCATCTTGTGGTGCAGGACACTATAATAAAGCGATCTATCGATGTATCTATCGATCGCATCGATCGAACGAACGATTTCAAAGTTAAAATGAAGAATATCCCTGCTGAAAATAACTCCGCATAGACCAGCTTAAGATGGTTGCTGGTCTTAGGTGGTTTACCAGGCTGAACATTCTGCTGGTCAAGCTGGTCAGCCAGCTGGATGCCAGATATATCACATTACTGCCCCAATTCACGGTTACTGAGGTTAGGGTTAGGGTTTGGGTTAGGGTTAGGTCAGGCACAGAGGTTAACATTCCCCCACGTCGGGAGGTTAGCTACTCACGCACGTCGGCAGGTTAGCTTTTCACCAGGTTAGCTTTTCACCAGGTTAACATTCACCCGTGTCGAAAGAATGAACCATCGAACAGGTGGTATGTCGCAATATCGACACGCTCCCGTTCATATAGTCACCAATGGTTAGTGGTGACTGATGAGCGTGCTTGTCTTGAATCTCAGCATTTATGAACATAACAATCTGAAAGTATTCTCTGACGCCACAATTTGTCTCCTGCCATGGAGGACTGATTAAGGTGATTGTGTGGGAGATGCTTACAGTGATGAGCTCTCCTCATCCAGTGCAGATCTCACATGGTGACTGGTACATCACAGCCGTCAGTTACACAACACATGATTAAAATGACAGTGAGTAGCAGCAAGTCACAGTGGATCTCAAACATTTTCATGTCAAGGACCCCCGAATGATGATGTATTTGGCCGCAGACCCCCATCTTCTGAAAATAATTTGTGCCGAGGATCCCATACAAAACTTGTGTTCGATGTATCATAAAAATATTTATATAGCTGATTTCAATCTCTTAACACGCTGCATCGGTTATTTAAGTATAGGCCTATATATATATATATATATAATTCTAACAAATTTATATTTTTTATTTTCCCAAATAAGTTACTATGTGATGTTCATGAAATTAGAAATACAATGTTTTCCAGGTACTGTATAAAGAAAAATGGTGTAGTGATATATGTTATAAACCTATTGTCTCATAAAGGACAGGTACACTACTACACTGTAGAACCTTATAGAGCTGGTGCTATAGTTTTGTATGTTTTATGTTCTGTATGTGTCTATGGAGTTAACATTACTCTAACATTACTCTAATAGACCACAATTGTAAGGTAGGGTTACAGTGTGCACATTTGCCTTCCCTGTGTATTTTTGGTTTCTTCCTGAAAGCTGAAAGCCACTGAGTCAAAACGCCCGATTAAAAAACAGAGATTTAATGACATCATACAATCATCCCCTCCCCTTTTACCATACACCCAACACTGTAGGTGTGGCTAACTTCAGCTGGGTCATCACCCATCTGACAACCAGGCATACAGTATTTAATGAACTGGTGGGTGTGGCCACATAAAAACATAGTTTTAACACTTTCTGTACCCTTTTTCGAAAAGAATCTTCCTCCTAGTATAATCAGTATACCTGATCATCATGTTTTAGGGAGGGGGGAGGGGGAATCATGGCACCCCATCTTTAAGTGAAGTATAATTTAAGCAAAAGACAACAATCTCTGTGTGCACAAATACGGTCAGGAACATTACCATACCCATAGCACTGGAGAGTGGAGACTGGTTTAATGCCACACCAGAGAAAGAGAGATACTGTTTGTTTTGCGAACTTGGTGAAATTGAAAATGAGGTTACCTTTTTGTTTTATTGCCCTAATTATGTTGATATAAGAGAGGTACGCTGTATTTGTTAGTAATATGTCTTCCTTGAGTTACTGTAGATGATTATGAAAAACTTGAGATATGTTGTTTGTTAAAGGAGCTTTTGTGGTGGCAGATTTTATTTGTCAAGCTTGGGAGAGAAAGTAAAACACTGTATAATTCTGAGTTGTAATTGAATGTATGAATATATGTAAAAGCTGTAAGTGTAAAATGGTGTCTTATCAGGGATGGGCACTTGGTGTGCAGGAAAATAAACCGATCAATCAAATCAATCAATGTACCGGTATATAGGGTTAAAGTGGTTCAGCTGAATTCAATGCTATATCTGGGGACCCCCTGGAACCCCCTCAACCCCAGACCCCACTTTGAGAACTAATGACTAATGAAGAGAGCCTGGTATACACCATAGAACAAATCCATGCTTTGGCTCTTGTTAGAGACAATCTCCATTGTTCTGCTTCTCTATTAATGTTTTACATGATAATCCCACATGTCCTGACGAAATTGTTTGCCAGCCGGCCAACTTTTCTTTTTTTTTTTAGTTTTAGAGCTATGTAGAGGATTAAGGTTCCCCTTGCTCTTTTACATATGGGACATCCCTGAAGTGGTTTATTTTTTGGGGTGGTTCATTCTTTGTGATGAAAGTTGATAATTTAAGTTTGGCAAAAGCACAAACCATTGAGGATTTGTTGCTGCAAATCTTGTAAAAGAGAAAAGACATTCTGAGTTGAAGGGAAGGCTCTGAATTTTTATATGCCTATCACAATTCAAAGCCCTACATTCTCTAATAAGCCGGCACTAGTCCTTTATTTGCAATTGTTAGCAGTGGTAGTAACTGAATATGAGACCATTTTTGTCCAATACCAAAATACACTGTAGATACGTAAGACCTTTAAAACAAAATGGATAATTGGATGAATGAATCATAAATGGAATTCTATATTATACATAATATAAATGTAATAAATGTATGTACTGTATAAATGTGTATAAATAAGGCAATAGTCTGAATCCGACCCGAGGCACTTTACTACATATGCAGACTCACAACCCAGAGTCTAAATGCTTCACTTATCTAGATACTAGGACAATCTCCCACAGCTTTCTTTGTTAAAACTGTTTAGAAACTATTAGAGAGTGCTGGGGTGGTGCAGTGGTAAAATGCCTGCCCAGCCACCACCGCAGAGTCTGGGGCTGCATCCAGCTTTGTTGAGCGCAGTGGTGTAAAGTAACTATACATTTACTTAAGTAATGTAATTGAGTACAATTTTGAGGTATTTCTACTTTACTTGAATATTTCTAATTTCCAATACTTTTACTTCTACTCCACTACATCTCGGATCCAAATATTGTATTGTCCACTACATTTGAAAACTTTAGTTACTAGTTACTTAAATAAATTAAGTAACTAGTAACTAAATTATAATATTATAAAACATACATTAACCACTTTATCCCTATTTTATACCTTTGAAAATAGCTGATCTACAAGCTTATAGATCTGCTATTTTCAAACGTTTTGTACTTTTACTTTTGGTACATTACGTACATTTTGAATTCCAGACTTTTACTTTTAACAGAGTATTTCTATATTGCAGTATTGATACTTTTACTTAGGTAAAACATTTGTGCACTTTTTCCACCACTGGTTGAGCGTCTATACCAGGGGTCAGCAACCTGTGACATTTTTTTATTTTAAAGACAGGTAAGCCAGTGAGGAATGAGGATTACCACATCAGTGACAACAGTACACACAGAAATGTGTGTGGGGAAGAATCAATTCGCGTAATGACAAAATTGTGGAGGAAACAAGGGGTAAAAAGCTAAAAGATAATAAAAAAGTGGTCATTTTGACATTTATTGTATGGATGAGCTTGTTACCGCCACCATCACATTTATTTTCCCTTTATAATTGTTTAGCTTCCAACTTTGGCTTACAGTTAAAGGAGAAATTTTATTTGAATTTTTTATGATTGGATAATGTTGTAATTTATTATGTGGAATCCGAATTACTGCATACTTTTTTGCCAATTTTGTTTTTGTAGAAAGGACAGAAGCGCACACACGCGTTGCGTGCACACACACACACACACACACACACACACACACACACACACACACACACACACACACACACACAGACTGGACAACACTCACAAATATAATAATGATAGTGCTGTTTTCTGGCTAAATAAAAACCATATCTAACTGCAAATAATTCACCATGGCTTGTCTGAGAGCAATAACTGCAGAACTTGCTGAGAGAATGGCTTTCCAGCCACATTATAATAAGACACAGTGGAAGCATACATATCATAATAGTGTGTGCTTCCACTCTGGCTCCAGCCTCTCTGCAAGACAAGCGTTATTCAACATTAAACGGCAAGGTTAAGATATGATAAGATAATTTCCCATGGGGGAATTCAGGTGTCATAGCAACAACAGCAGTACAAGTGAAACAGGATATGTGCAGGTAAGAGCAGAGTCAAGAGCCAAACCAATAGATAAAGATAAAATAAAAACTGTTTGACTTAAACTAAACGTGTGCAGTGGGTCAGAAAACTCAGAATGCCTTATTGGCATACCGGTATTCTATCAATAAATATAAGTATAAATGTAGAGTCTCAGCAGTGAATATACAGATGAATATACAAATACCGGTGCCAGTGAATATGAAAGGATGGATATAAATATATATGGTATAGACTGTCAATAGTGAATAAGAGACTGTCTTTGATGATGCGCTGAGCTTTGACTACGCGCCTCTTCTTGGGCCGTTCCTGGAGCGAGGGGAAATCACTTTCCATTATACGTTTGCTGCCCACACCACCCACTGTAGCTTTTTATTTTCTCGGGCAGTGAAGTTTCCATACCAGGTTGTAATACAGCCTGACATGACACTTTCAATGGGGCTGTTGTAGTACAATCTCAGGATGCGTGGGTTAACTGTACTTCTTCAGGCGGCAAAACCAGCATAGTCACTGTTGGGCCTTTTTTTCCCCCGTGTGTGGTGTGTGTGTGTGTGTCCTACTTGAGCTCCTTCTCAATTCGATTTGTACTCAAAGGACCTTGAACTTGCTGACCCTTTCCACTGCATCTCCATCGATGAGAATGGGCGCATGCTCTCTCCTTGGCCTCCTGAAGTGAAGTCCCCGATCAGCTCCTTGATCTTGTTGGCGTAGAGGGTGCCAGTAAACCGATTTAATCTCTGTAGGCAGACTCATTGTTGGTGATAATGGACTTCCAACGTAAAAAAGACAGTAAAAGGACTTATTTGGAATGTTCCTAATAGGCAGGGTGTTTAACTGTACTTGTACTGTACTATATTTCTATTGTATTGACTACACTTGTACTGTTCTCCATTTTTGTCTAATAAAATAATCAATCAATAATCCGACCTATCACTGTCGTGTCATCAGCATATTTCAGAATGATGTTGGAGTTGTGTGTGGCTGCACAGTCATGCGTGTACAGGGAGTAGAAGAGAGGGCTCAGCACTCATCCTTGGGGTGGTCCAGTGCTGAGGACCAGTGTGGCTGATGTGATACAGGCCATTCTCAACACCTGGTGTCGGTTCTACAGGAAGTCTAGTATACAGTCGCACATGCTTGGGTGTAGCTCTGAGTCTCTGAGCTTTGTGTCTTTCTGGACAATGGGGTTGAAAGCTGAGCTGTAGTCCACGAACAACATACGCATGTAGTTGCCCTTCAGCTTCTTGTCATCTATGTGCGACAGGGTGGTGTGAAGAGCTGAGAAACAGACGTTTCACATGTGGCAGTGGCCAGTAGAGCCAGAGTGCCAATGTGTTGTTTCTCTCTTTTGCATTATTTTTCTGCTACCAGCAGTCCAGCACCCCATAAAGTCATCCTTGGTGTGTGTACTCTCCCGCCAACACATTGTTTTATATCATAGCAGCTTTGTTCACCCATTGTACATATTTAAGACTGCCAGGATGCATGGAAAATTAACTAAAAAATACACCAAATGTAAACTAACAAATTGCAGGGATGCCCTTTTTTACCACATTATGAAAAATACTATAAATAATTGAGATACTTAATTTTTTTTTTTTTAATACCTTATTGTCAAGATTAATAACAGTACACAGTACACGCTACTTATAGTTTCTGTGCCCCTGCTTGTGTGAAGGTGTAGTCGTGTGCATGACATACCGGTATGTGGTGTATCATTATCTGCAATCAAAAGACCATATGACCTAACTAACCTAAACTTTTCTAGGTACGAGATCCGGGACACTCACATGGTGGAGGAGAACGTACTGCAGATCCTGAAGGAGAGAGCCGACTTTGACAGCTACAAGCCACGGCCCTTCAACATGCGAGAGTTCTACGACCGGACGGGCCACGACATCAAGGACATGCTGCTCTCCTGCTTCTACCGTGGAATGGAGTGCAGCGCCGAAGACTTCAAAGTGGTGAGTCGCATGTGCCAAATAACTGGTTCTCCACGCAAGCTGAGGCCTTGCTTAATGCTTATTGCCTGGGTGCAAGTCGGTTCTTGCTGACAAATCTTTGACATTTGCTGTTTGGTGGGGTGGTGGACTTTCGTTAGGGAAGCAAAAGCCTTTTCTTAGGGAATAAACATCAGATAATGTTGCAGTCAGTACTTCATACTCATTCAGACCTTCTTGGGTTACGTCCATACAGCCAATTCTGCTGAATTCACTCCAGTAGCGACGAGTGAATTTCGTGAGTTGTGGTCCAGTGTGTGAGCTCAGGTGCAGGAGGGCTCACAGGCAGGGAAGAAAAGTACAGACACTCAATGCTTGTCTGTAAATGAAATATACATTTTAGAAAATAGCCAGTTGCTCAATCTTGATGCATTTCATATAGTATACATACATCTGCTAGTTAAGCACACAACTATTTCAGAACACACCACACTTATGTGGTTGGCTATTGTCCTGTTCTATCTTTAGTTTCCGCGCTGCGGTAATGCAAAAGGTTCAACTTTTATCAACTTTGCCGCTCCGCTATTTGCTGGATCCTCCTCCTGCTGCATGGGGTGAATGCTGCACTCTTCACCATAGACAATGCATTGCAGTTTCTCAGAATGCAGTGTGAATTCAGTGTTAGTGATTGTCACACAGAGATGTGTCATTACAGACGCAGAGGTTCTGCTACCGAAAATAGCTGATCTATACAAGCTCACAACGTGATGTGAGCTTGTAGATCAGCTATTTTAGATGTGCGACACGCAATGAAACCAAGTATTGAAATCAGGCATTAACGCAGCCCTTTATATCCCTGTGGGAATGAGCATTGTTGAAATCTTTTGCTGACTGACTCCAAGGCCGTCCTAAATCATACTGTTCTGTGCGTGCATCACACCTCTTCTCCTGTCTTGACATTCTACCATCTGTATGTTGAACCTGAGAAGGGATTGGGCTTAAACCTAAGGCTTTCACTGAGCGGCTGCTCTGTGCGGTGTGATTTGCTTTGGCGGTTAAAGGCTTGAGCCTATAACTCTGGGGGGTTCCTCTTCATGTGTCAGGTGGTTGATTTTTCTCTTAGTCCATCAATCCTGTGTTTTGGTTCACTGACAGCCATAGTTTGTGACCGAATTCCTCTGCTTGACCTTTCCGTGGATTTATCAGTTATAGCTGGAGTAAATCCAACTGATCTCTCGCTATCACACTGGGTTTACTTTGTCTCAGCACGGCTGCAAATAATGTCCTTCTACTTTAATCTGCCCTCTTCTCTGCCTGAACGTCTTTGGCTGAAACGTCATATCATGAATATTCAGCAGTAGGTGTGGGGGAGTTTTGATACTCGTCATACTTCATTACACTTAAATTAACATTGAAGATTTTATTGTCTATGTGAATTTACTTTGCCTATGCACCATTACTTTTTTTCTTATAACGGTCATTTAAACTTTTTTTAAACTTTTCAGGTACTTGTATGTAACTCACGATATCACAACACATTTGTTATGCTGAATTTTCTTTTTCATTTGCTCAGGAGGTTTTTAATTGGTGTTGTTGAATTGATTGCTTTGGTTTTGAACAAACCCACGGTGTGTCTTTTTGGAATTTTGTTTTTAGAAAACAAATAATGTCAACATTTTGAAAACTTTCACCTTGAGCCAAATGGATGAATCCATTAAACAGAATGTATTGTGGCTAATGTGGTTGCTCGTTTATTTTAAAAGCTACTGCAATGTTTTGGTAAGGGTGTGATTAATCATTAGACATAAATTATGCAGCATAACCCTGTGGCATGGGCTCTCTGCCGTGGGCAGTCCCGGTGAGTTGCAGATTCCCTGCAGTAATGCGTGTATCCTACAGTGCATACAGAACAAGGACCGGATGGAGTGATACTCCTTTCATGCCTCACAGGGTGGGTGTGGGTGTGAGTGTGGGGTGTTCCATGACAGTTTTACTTCCAGATGATCAAAATGATGGGCTGCCTTAAACAACTTTTTATTTCCATGCCAAAAACAAGCAAGTCTCTTTTCATCTGCGTTCTTTGTACATTTACTATTCTGCTATTAATGATACAAATCACAGTGGGTTGCTAGAATGCAGGTATAAATAGTGGTGATATTTGATCTAATTGTGTGGTCTTTTTAGATGTACTGTAGCGCATACACTGGTACAGCTCTGCCTGTGCTGTTCACAGCAGGCATGCTTCTGGGCTTCTGGCTCACTGCCTTGTCCCGTCGACAGACACTACTATGACTGACACTTTCCTTTTCTTTTTTCAAGGCTTATTTTTAGCCTTTTTAATTCATACAGTATATTGTAGGTCAGTGTAGAGAGACAGGAAACCAAGGGCAGAGAGGGACACATGGGAGACAATACAGGCTTTGGATTTGAACCCGGGTCCTCGTGCTCACAAGGAGCGGCTGTCGGGGGAAACCTTGTGTGTCCATGGGAAATGGAACAAAGAACCTGTGTTCCGATGTAGTGTAGTTTAATTTAATAATATTCGTTAATTATTTATAAAAGCTGCAGTCCCACAAAGCCAAACAATAATTATTTTAAATGGCTGCAGGATAAACAAATACATGAAAAGAAAGAATTATCCGCACACCAATGTTGTTGCTCCTGAGGAAGAAACTGATATGGCTTCTTATACAGTACAATATCTAACCTTCATATTTACCATTACCTATAATACTTTTAAAATACATTATGATATTTGGAAGCTTGTAAGAGCCTGATAGCTATTGTTTTGTCACAGCCTATCTTGTTATGGTTCAACCTGTCCTTGAAGCAGATACAGCATATGTATGATCTCTGCCCTGTTCTCTTGGCAGAACTACCATACCACTCAGATGAGTGTTATTGTACTTCTCCCCATGATATCATGTACAGTACATAAAGCACACCATTCACCACCTAGAAGATTGTCTCGACTCCTGTTTGCCCTCATCGATTACTGATTCATTCAGAATTCCAAGACACTCCTAAAATGTAATTTAATAAATTCAATATTTCATTCTGTCTCGTCTTGTATGTACAAATTTGGTGTGTTGATAATCTTAATCCTACATTTTTATGAAACCCACAACTCAATTTTTGAGGTTTAAGATTTTTTTTTTTCATAAATCTGTGTTATTGAACACCCTTTACGTCTGTGTGTTGGTTAAAAAAATATTGAACTCGATGTTTTCTCATTTTCTGGAAAATGTATGTTTTGGTTAGCTGGCTTTAATTGGCCAGACAGCAGAGGTATTCATGCCAAAGTCTAAGCTTAAAGGGATATTTCAAACATGTTTGAAAACTTTGAAAGTGAAATATCCCTTTAACTATTTTATTCATCTTGGTTTGCTTGTTTGTCTTTTACCTGTTCCTCATGTCTTTCAACCTTTCTTCTGTAAGTTCTGTTTGTGCTAGATCTGAATGTCCCTCAATGTATGTTTATCCTATCTTATCTATCTTAAAGTATCTTCAGTATTTCACACACAACCATTTTGCATTAAAAATAAATTATTCATAAATATGCCAACTATACAAAATTCCTTCACACCAGCCTTTGCTGTGGTTTGTAATACAATGCTATATTGTGCTTTACAGACCTATGACACCTTAGCACTGCACTGCACTGTACCTTATCTTGCTATCATACTTTAGCAGTATATCTCTGGGTTTTGAGTTGCCATCTGTGAACTCGTTTGAGCTTGGAATATGTCAGTTTGATACATTTGCCAGCATCTTCTTTTAATGCATTTTTTCCCCCTACCTTGCCTTTTCTGCTCTTTTATATTTTTTCTCATCTCTTCATCCAGTACAGACTTGTAATTCCCTCTCTTTTTCTCTAACTTTCTCTCTTTCTATATTTGATTCTCTCGCTCCAGCTTGGGTTAGGGATAACCCTGAACCCTTTCCTCATCCACTTTGTTCCTCTCCATGTTATGCTCTCCCCATATCAATGCCCTTCAAAGCTCCATGTGCGTTAAAATATCCTATGGCATGAGAGGGACTCCAACTTTTCCCCGAGGCCCACAAAACCATGTACCACAGCAGTGAGTGCACTGGTGCAGGCTTTGCTCCTCTAATCTGCTGATGTCCCCATGTCTAGGAAGTTGTGCTGATGGCAGAGGGTTATACGCGTCGTGCCCTGCTGTATCAGTACAGTAGTGGACCTGGATGGATGGAACAGCTCAGCAGGGAGCACTAATGGTGTGGAAAGAATCTTCCCTGCAATGGTGGGGGGAAAAAAAGACAGACCAAATACTCCCACTCAAACCTCATCCCCGAAAGCCCGGTCTGTGGCCGCAGTAAAACAGTGATTAACTCTGCAGGCAGCTTCTGCTTGTTTACCACCAGCACCACTCGCTCTCTGGTCGTGGGAGATAGGTGGGAACAAATGGCTTCCGCTGCATCTGGGAATCCAGTTTCACTGTGAATTGCTTTGA
>NC_137815.1:45815106-45877606 GCF_963921795.1 Nannobrachium achirus
TAGTTCCAGTAAAGAAAAAGGCTACCATCGTCCTATGTTAGGAAGGTAGTCCTTGTCAATCGACCGTTGTGTGTCTCGTTGTACAGCTTGAGAGCAGTCGGTACAAAAGACTTTCCTAGTCTCTCGCATCTCCGTCCTGGGTAGACAAAACGGTCCTTTCCTCTCTTACTCCAGTAACTGAAGATCTCAAGATGGAGGGGGTGGGAGGAGTTGTTCAAGATGGAGTCCAGCTTCCTAGCCGTTCGCACTCTGGCTACTTTCTCCACACCCTGCAAAGAGAACCCAACAACAGAGCCCGCTTTCCTCACCAGTCTGTTTAGGTTAAAGGTGTCACCCGCTCTGTTGTTGCCACCCCAGCAGGTTATTCCAAAAAAGAGGACACTTGCCATGACAGACTGGTAGAACATCTGTAGCATCCTATTGCACATGCCAAACGATCTCAGTCTTCTCAGGAAGAACAGCCTGCTTTTCCCCTTGCTGTGAATCGCCTCCGCGTTGTCTGACCAGTCCAGTGAACTGTTCAAGTGCACTCCTAGGAATTTGTAGTTGTCCACAAACTCCACCACCTCTCCATTTATGGTGCTTGGCACCAGGGGAACTCTCTTGGAAGTGCTGAAGTCCACCACCATATCCTTGGTCTTGCTCACGTTGTGCCTGAGGTGATTGGCCTCGCTCCACTGCCCAAAGTCCCTTACCACGCCATCGTGCTCAGCCGTGTTGTCACCCGAGATCTGGCTGACCACCACAGTGTCATCTGAGAACTTCTGCAGATGACAGGTCTTGGAGTTGAAGCGGAAATCCGATGTATAGAGAGTGAACAGAAAAGGTGAGAGCACAGTGCCCTGACGGCAACTCTGCAGCCTCACATACTGTGGTCTGCCTGAAAGGTAGTCTGTGATCCATGCCACCAAGCCCTTGTCCACCCCCATCAGCGCAAGCTTCTCCGCAAGCAGAGGAGGTTGGATAGTGTTGAAAGCACTGGAGAAGTCAAAAAATATTAATCTGACCGTGCAGCCCAGATCTTCCAGGTGGGCGAGGGCCTTGTGGAGCATGTAGGTGATGGCGTCATCAACCCCAATGTCAGCCTGGTATGCAAACTGATTCGACGTTATGTTTCTGTTGTTCACCTGTGGGGTGTGGGACTTTTAATGTGATGCTGTTCCTCTCTGACACACTTAATGTGTATTTATTGAAACTATCACAAGGATTTTATTTTTATCTTCTGCAACATTAGAAACAAAAGTGTGGATTGGTGCACTCAAAAAGTGCTGAAATAATGAAGAACCTTTTAAACACTTTTTAGACTTTTTTTCTCACCTCTCTTTCTGCTCTTGTACACACCGTTTTCAGGTGTAACTACTTTTATTCATGTGTGAAAAAGCCAATGAACAAGGTTAACCCACAATCCATGTGAGATACCCAAGCCCCCAGAACCACGGTAGAGCATTAAAGCTGTCGAAACGTTGCTCTAATAAATTGTTCTCTTGAACTTGCAAGTGGCGGTGTGCAGGAAAATAATTAAATTCAATGAAAATGCGTTCACAATGGCACTCCATGATGCTTAATTGATTCTCCATTGCATGACTGTGTTGCTTGTATTGCAATGTGTTGCTAGCTTGAAATGGTAGGTCAGGGGTTTTCAAAGTGGGTGACGGGGCACCCTGGGGTGCCGTGATGCCAGTCCAGGGGTGCCGCGAGATAATTTGATAATATTTGGAATTCATCAATATCACTACATCATCACTTCACTATGCTTAGTAAAACATACCTGATTTGCACTGTGATGAGTTCTTTATCCATCTACGACAACTCTCTTCACCAAAAATGGCAGATCTACAAGCTCACAACGTGTCACGTTGGGACGCGTTGTGAGCTTGTAGATTGGCTATTTTTGGTGAAGCTTCCCTCCAGAATAGGCATGCTGGGGTTCAATTGGTTAAACGTCAAGTATAACGTTATTTCAGTTCTGATGGAAACGGATATTTCTCCAATAGGATGTAAGATTCTAAAAATTAACAGTGTAATTCAGGGGTGCCGTGGATGAAAAGGTTATTTACAGGGGTGCCCTGATTCAAAAAAGTTTGAAAACCCCTGTCCTAGGTTACCGCGTTACCATTCTAAAGCAGAGGATGAGGCTAGATTAGACACACTTGCTCTTAGACACCACACATTCACACACACATCAGCACATAGACATTACACACCACTAATTTCCCCCTGCAGCAGCTCCTCTCTTTTTTTTACCAACAGCTATCTACAAACACATTTACAGTGCCCTAACATTAGTGACATAATTACAATGTAACTACTGTAACAGTTATTTACTGATTCCATGCTTGCATCATTGGTATGGATCCCTTTTTTCAAAATGTGTTTTTAAACAATTCCAACATTTTACTGTGCCTAGTTTTCTATGCATTCTGAAATGTATAAAATGTGCTGTGAACACACATCCATGCATGTGGACTTGAATTACCAAAAAGAGATCCCATCTAGGACTGTCACAATTATTACATAATCGTCTAATCGCAATTATTTGACATAATGGCAATTATTTTGTGATAACCGTCATAATCGTTTACATGTTGAAAGACATATGTTCAAACATTTAAAAAATAGTGGAAATAGCGGATCTACAAGCTCACAACGCGTTGGGATGTGACGCATTGTGAGCTTGTAGATCGTCTATTTCCACTATCAATGTTCTATACCATTTTGTTCTTTTTACCATTGTTTAATTAGGTATTTACTTCTTTGTATTGTTTTTTGCATTGTTCTTTTAACCTTTTAACCTTTGTCTGTCTTTGTTCTGCGTCCATTTGCTGTTTTGTTTTGTGTCTCCTGTAAAGCACTTTGTAACTTTGTTTTTAAAAGGTGCTATATAAATAAAGGTTTATTATTATTATTATTATTATTACCCTAATGTTCTTTTTAAAGTGTAAAGTTGTGAAATATGTCATGCATTTCTTTGTATATTTAGGTTACGTGTCATATCTGCCATGTGCAATTTCAAAGCCTACAAGCCAAACATAAATGTAATTGTCAACGACAAATACACAATTAAATCGTTAATCGCAATTATTTAAGAGACAATTAATCGTCATGTAAAATGTCATAATCGTGACAGCCCTAATCCCATCCATTTTTCACACAATGTTTCTCTTTTGACAGGCTCTGCAGGGACTGGTTGGTAGCCAGGAACAATACTTTTCCCCATTTTATGCTCACTTAGGTTCAAGTTGTTTATAGTTTCATGTACATGCAGATGATGCAGTTACAGCCACTGCAGAGTCACATTCTTGTACTTCAAGTTTTCCTCAGCAGAGATCTCCAATCTAGTTCTAACAACCACACTTCTACAGTATTAACTTTGTTTCTTCCTAGGGAGCTCAACAATGATTTGTCAGCCCGTATCAACATCGAAATGGGATGACATTGAGAATGGCTTGTAAAGTAGGGAGTATATTTTGTGCAGCTGAACTGGGAAAAAGCACAAATGAGAGATATAACATTTTCTGTGTTTAATCTGGAATTTCTGAACCAAGACGCAGCACAATAGAATAGAATAGACTTTATTTGCCATTTGCACGAGTGCATAGGACATTTTGGATCTCAGCACCCTGGGTCAGCATTTTGACAATATATACAGACGAGACGAGAAGCGTTATTTACACACCAGAGATATTTAATATTGTATCCTTATCCAACCTAAAAACAAAAAAAAAATATTCTGATCTCTCTGATCTGCGTGAAATAACCTGGACAGAGACCATCTGAAAGTCAAGCATATGTTGGCAACGTGTGATTATGAATTCCACCAACATTATATGATAGACCCGCCTCACCTGTGTCTTGATTGGCTCCCTGGCAGGCACAGTTTTACTGAGGTTAGGGTTAGGTTTAGGTATAGACTTACTGAGGTTAGGGTTAGGTTTAGGCATAGACTTACTGAGGTTAGGGTTTGTAGCAACCAATAATGTAATAACGGCTCATATGTTATTGGTTGCTACAGGTTTAGGATTAAGGTTAGGTTTATGCATAGTTGCAAAAAACGAGAACCGTCAATCAAAGCAACTTCTGGCCAATCACAGCGGGGTTTGACTAGAACTGCGGTGGGATGCATAATAACGCATTGGCAACATAGCTTTTTTCCCCTTTTATAAAACTACAGTCTAGATTATGCCTATTGAGATTAGCTGTCATGCCACAATGCTGCTTCACAGTTCATAGTTTTTCCATACAGATTCTTTATTGTCCCTGTGGTTGAAATTGTTGTTAAAGTCAGACATACTCTGAAAACACAGAAAAACCACACTGTGACAACAAGCAACACATGCACAGCCTCTCCGGGGTTCCCATTATGGTCAATCATGTCTCCGTGTTCAGCCTGTGAGCTCTAATGCTCCCTCTTCTCACCCTATAGTGCTGTTTTCTTCCTCCTGCCCTCTTGACCCAGACTCTTACATAATTGCCATGATCACTAGTATTGAACCATCGGCTCCATTTCAGCGGGCCCCTGAGGTGCAGAGAGTGAGGCACTGCTAATGAGATGTGATCAATAGAGAAAGGCTGTCAGAAACACACTGCTTGTAGATCACATTTCATAAACACCACTCAGCACTGCTTCGTGTCCTCAGGGAGATTTGTTATTTATTTAAACCATTAATGCTTTGTCTAATCAGTTGTTTAAGGGACTCAACTTGCTTTTAAAAGTTTAAATGTTTTTATTATTTTTTTTATTTGACGTGATAAATATAAAATGCTGTGCTTGATGAATCTTTGATTAAGGCTCAGGGCTGAAAGTCGGCTCATTTTCCCTGCCAGTTGGATGTCAGATAGTCAAATATGCATTTTTATTATTATTTTTTTTTACTTTGTCTATATTGCAGGTTTACACAAACATAAAATGAGATACAGTACATTCATAACCTTAGACAAAAAAATATTAATAATAATAATATAATAATAATAATAATTGTATATAATCTTTACAGGGGTGCACATTTTTTATATTTTATTTTGTTTGTCCTATTTTGAGTTTATACACTAGTAAGACACAGTTGCCGTGCCGTTTCACATAATAAACTGCGACCTTCGGTCGCAATTATAACCACTTTGCCTTCTTTTTTTGGAAGAGATCTTCACTTATTTTCAGTTTGAACGTTAAATTTTCCATGTCCTGAATATTGTCCAAGATGGTGCACCACTGTTTATAGTCTAGTATATTGAGCCACAAGATCCTTCCTCATTATGTCCCATGTACAGTATAGTACAAGACAAGAATGGGGAATTTTGTATCCTATAACCTCACTATGACCTTTTTATACAACTCCAGAAGACGTGGTCAAATATGCTTTTATCTCACTTAACTCATAAACAGCTTTTGACATCAGTTGCCATTGTCTTCTTTTTCCGTAATTGCTATTCCACTTTCATCTTGAAACTCATGCTGTAGTAGGCCTAGTGCAATGGTTCTCGAAGTGTGGTCCTTAGGGGGAGGGGTCCCCAGCTAATTTCTTTAATACAGCATCACCATTATTTTAAACACTTAATCCTTATTTTATATATAGGCAATTAAAAACAGCACATATCAAGAGCTTGTACAGCTGCTCTATCTTTTTTTTTTTGTTCACTGCAAATTTGGTTTATTGGCACAATTCACACACTATCAGCTGTTTGCAATAAACAAATGAAACGAGAACAATTTAAATGGCTCAGCCTCAACATGTAAAAAGGCTCATTTCGATTATTATGATGACAGCTGCTCTATCTTTTTTAACATTTCTTGATTCTTCTTTAATCTTATTGAAAAATGTAGATTTTCTTTTAACACAAATCTTCTCTTCTGGGGGTCCCTGGCACAAAACCTTGTCAGAGGGAGATCCGAGGACAAATACATATCAATTTGAGGGTCCTTGACATGAACATTTTTGACAAGCACCGCCGTAGGGTGAAGACGATGATTGTGCTGTTCCTGTTGGCTGGACAATTCCCGCCACCCCTCCCCATGAGGGTAGAGCAATCAATTTGCTATTATTTGAGCTAGCGTTCAAAGACAGGGATCAATTAGGTTGTTGCTGAGTAATGAATGCATCCCTAATGAAAAAAAACACAGCATTCTCCTTGGTCATAATAAGGAGGTCAGTGACTCACATTGTCATTGTCTTTTAACTCTTTTTCTCAAGTGACTAAATGTCAGAGTTCTGATCAAGAGACAATTCAAAACCATTGTGCAGCAAACTCACTTTGAACTCACTTTCCTGGA
The DNA here is from genome assembly GCF_963921795.1 of Nannobrachium achirus. NCBI lineage: Eukaryota > Metazoa > Chordata > Actinopteri > Myctophiformes > Myctophidae > Nannobrachium > Nannobrachium achirus. The sequence continues at coordinate 45,821,372 of NC_137815.1, forward strand.
AAAGAAAGTGAATAGAACAATATTATCACACATTTTCCCCTGGAAATCAAGTGAATTGAAGCCAAGATGCACATGGCAAATCCCCACCTCTACTCCTGCGGCCTGAATAGAGAGAAAACATCCCACAGTGCTGCTCAACAGAGGGACCACCTTCTGCTTCCTAGCCTAGTTTACCTACATTAACACTGTTAAACTGTAGCTTCTCACACACTGGCTTCTTTGACAAGGAGGGAGGGAGTGAGGAAGTGCTCCAAGGCCTAGATTACACTACCACGCACGCCCGCATGTACAGTATGCCAACAAGTACAGTAACACCCTTCACCCATTTCCAACAACATGTGATCACAGCTTCAATTTTTAATTACAGTGCAAAATAAATGGTTTTGGCAAGATAAGTTACACGCCTTGGAAGTAGTAAGCGGAAGGGGGTTGGGGTGGTGGCACAGGGTGAAAAGGGGGGCCAAAGGGAACGAGGGTGAGGATGGGGGGGATGCATACTTGGAGCGAGGAGAGATCTGAGGAATCCATTTAATCGTGTGACCCTGGCCTGTCGCTGCTCCTGCCCTTAGAAATATGATTTTTAATAACGAATTGGGTGGCGGGGATACGCAATGAGAGAGAGAGAGAGAGAGAAAGAGAGAGAGAGAACTTATCCCTCAAAGAATCAATTATAAACGCTTTGGCTGAGATCAGAGGCAGTGGATGACTGCACATGGCTTTGGAGGGGAGAGAGAGAGAGAGAGAGAGAATGGATGGAGAGAACCGATGGAGGAAGAAAGAAAAAAGGGCAGTAAACTGTCCTGAAATAAGAAGGTTGCTGTGTGTGCCAAGGGTGGGTTCGCATGGTGCCCAGTTGCCATTTGGGGAGAGGATAACGTTGTGAGGAAAGATAGAGATAAATAGACAGATAAATAGATAGACAGCAGAGCACTAGCTGAATTAGAAATGTTGTATAATGTGTTTTGTACACTAACGTCCAGCCAGTTTTCCCGCTGTGTATTAAGCTGGCTCTACTGTCTACATTAAAGCGGCACTATTTAACTTTCCTGTTCCTCCCCTGAATCTTGAGGATCAGGTCAAAATTCGCCTCAGATTCTGTGTCACGGTGAGACCTGACCTTTGACTCAATCTAAATGTCTCAATGGAAGAGCAGGGAGACGAAATACAACCACTCCAATTGCAAGAGTTATATTTCATTAACATACTCTACCATACAGATTGGACATTAAAGGAAAGTTACATAGTGCCGATCTAACATTAACAATAATAATAATAATAATAATAATGTACATAGCCTACTCAGACACTTTACATAAAACACAAGGGTATAAAAAAACAAGTAAATGGATTGATAGCATGGACTGGGAGGGGGTGTACCGTGCTTAGCTTCTACGATGCCTGGTTTAGCATCTCTGTGTGGCCTTTGAGCCTTAATCCACACAGTGCTAGCAGTTGGCACGCCACCACATTAGATGACTAATTGCCATCTACAGATGTACGAGCGGAGTGGTGTTCGCTGCAACTCCTCTCCTCTCTTCTCCGTTTGTTTCCTCTGTAACGTCTTTGTTATTTAGCCGTTATTGAAAAAAATTATAATAATAAACAAAACAAAACACTTAATTTGCCTGGGGTGCTGACATTGTTCTTCCCCGTGTATTGGATTATCACTTTTGAATTAATGAAAAAGAAAGGACTGGTAAACAACAATACATTTTCCTTGAAAATTAAAGCATATCGTCGTTGTCGGGTGGAAACCTTGTTTGTCCAAAACCGTTTTTATCATTTAAAAGAAATTAACTAAATAGTGAAAACAGCCAAACTGCTGTTTTCACTACTTTTGTGCGACGGCCTTGTATGATGAAGCAGGGCTTTACTTCGTGAAAAAACGTACAAATTTGAAACTTGGAGATACGAGGTTTCCACCCGACAACGGCGATATTGTTGTGATTGTGTGTGTGTTTATTGGTGTACTGTTGTCTCCACTACTCTACTGTAATCTGTTAAGCCAAATGTATACTTTGTTGCACGCCGGTGTCGTGCAACGAAAATAGCTGATCTACAAGCTCATGATGCGTTGCGCTTTGATGTGCTGTGAGCTTGTAGATATGCTGTATTTGGTGCATGACACCGCGTGCAGCAAAGTATATCAAGCCCTTTATTTGTCGGTCTGTTTCCTGTCACGCATTGCTGCTCCACGCACTGTTATTATGAAAGCTGACATTTACCTAGGCATGAGTGACAGATAAGTCAAACAAAGATGTGTTTTCTTCTTCTTTATACCAGACGTAGTGTGTCGTTTTGAACTCCATTTCTCTCGGGTTAGATGAAACAACAAACATGCAGCTGGGACATCAAATCGCAGGGTCTCTGCGGGGGGCTGTCAGCATTTCCCTCTCTTCTGAGTACATCTGATAATCATTAAAAATATATATTCTCAACACCCACTTTATTTTAAGGTTTATTTTATCTGGGTAAGATTTAATGTAAGCTACAGATGGTTACAGGCGAGTTCTTTGTTCCAGATGTGAACAACATGAGCTATTCGTGGCAAGTTCTCTTAGTACGTGTACAGTACCTGTAGACATTTTATGTACAATCATACTGCACATAAAATTGCTCCATATTGCTCCATACCTTTAACTTGCCATCATCAATACCCTTTATCTTTATTTTCTGTGGCACTGACATTGAACCCTGTAACTACTACACTATGTTGATCTGATGTCTTGTGGCCAGACAAATCATCTTACATCATCAAATCACAAATCAGTATGTCCAGGTTTTGTCTGCTATTGGCTGGACTGTAATGGAAGTCTGTAGTTATCTGACTATCTGTCAAACATTTCTTCGTCTCAGAGGGCAGTCCTTAACCATTTTTCAATAGCGGTGCCCCAGATGTTTGATATGGGTCGGCCATGGCTCAGGAGGTAGACGGAACACAATTGATTGATTGATCAATAAAAATAAACATACTCTGAAAATGTACATGGCACAGCCATCTGACCACTTAACGACCTCTTCAGGGTCAGATAGCTGAGCTGCAAACGCTTTTGAGATTTTCAAGTGGGTCCTGATACAGAAAAGGTTGCTAGACTACGCACCTGTCAGCTTCATTTTACATTCCTTTAATACTGTAATTAAAGTCAGCCATGGTTGCCATAGTACCTGGGTTCAGTGGGTTGCCATGGAGTTGTAGGGCTGAATATGTAAACGGAGGAAGGATTGTAAATTAGTGTTAGGCCATTATAGACATAGACTATAGGGTGGGAGGTAGTGGGGAGTGCGCAATCTGCGCATGGCGTGTATGTATCTTTAGCTTGTTTCTGGTGGAGTTAAAGCTCAACCCGGGCGGTGCTTCTGGTGCAACTAGTTTTTGTTTTGCATGGACTTAAGTCTTAAGGGAATCGCAGTTATAACACTTATAAAATATACAGATCTACAAGCTTGTAACATGTCACATTATTGTGAGCTAGTAGATCTGGCATTTTCGATGCACAACTCCATTGTACATGTAAACCTGGGCAGGAGTGGAGTGAATGGGGAAAAATCACCAATCTGTACAACCCTGGGACTGAAGCTGGTTGCACACTGCTGCGTTTTTTTGTTTTTTTTTGTTGCATTTTGGAAATTCGAAATCCGCAAAAAAAGACGTTTTTCAGGCCAAGGAGAGAGAGAGAGAGTGAGAGAGAGAGAGAGAGAGAGAGAGAGCGAGAGCAAGGGACCCAGTGGCAACAGTTGCGAAAATCGGAAAAAAATCAACCCTGGTCCGAAAATAAATACGAAATGGGGGGAAAGTGTGAAAACGTGATTGACATAACGTGAGCAACGAAATTACAAAACGCAACAGTGTGTAAAGACCTTTAGTCAGAAAAGAGATACTCCCTTAGAATACAATAACAGAGATAGATGTAGTTAAGTTGAAGTGGCATCACTGAACTATCCTCTGCCCTTTCACAGCCAACTAATTGGAAGACTTTTAATTGTCTCCTATGGTTTTGAATGGTGGAGTAGATCCTTGAGGTTTTGAAAGGTCTGTTTTGATGGGATAAAAGCAATAGGTTCTGGACAGAGTGGAATAGTAGATATTAATTTGTACCGTAAGCCATCTAACAATTACAGGGGTGGATGGGTGCAAAAGGTACCTGTTGTCAGAGTAACTACTTTACCCGTCTGTCTGTCTGTCTGTGTCCATTTTACTGAATGCTCATATAGGGAGTTCTGTGTCGGACTCTGAAATGCCCAAATGTGAACATTTAAGATTTATAGATATTTTTGGGTGATCCGCTGATCCGACCACCTTCCCACATCTCAGCATCAATACGCTTACCAAATTGGATGTTGATTGGTCGGGCTGCTCAAGAGATATGCTGGTGACTCATACTTATTTTGTGCATTTATAGTAGGATTTCATCTTCTCTCCCTTATTCTGGATTTCATCTCATGGAGGGGGTTTAAGCGAGCACCACATTCATGCTATTTATGATCAATACATCGTAACCTTTGAACAGAGTACTGCATCCTGTTTTTGGGGGGTTCTCAACCTTTTCAGGGGTTCTCACCTTTTCAGGCCGTGACCCCCAAAGTAATCATATTTTAACTGACGAGCACTAAGAGTTGAGGCGTTACATTTTGTATAACACGGTTGTGAGCTTGTAGATCAGCTATTTTCACAATTTCTGCCTAAAACATTTGACAAGTTGGCCAAAAATGTTTTTTGCACAGTTTTGTTTATTTAAGTTGGCCAACATTTAGTTGTCATTTTAGAGGTTTTGTTTTTCATCTCTGTCCAATAAAGATGATCAGTGGTGTAAAGTAACTAAGTACATTTAATTAAGTACTTTACTTAAGTACACTTTTGAGGTATTTTTTTTACTTTACTTTACTATTTCCGGTTTTCAGTACTTTTACTACTCCACTACATCTCAGAGGCAAATATTGTACTTTTTACTCCACTGCAATTGTTTGAAAACTTTAGTTACTAGTTACTATTTTCATTATTATTACAAAACATACATTAATTAACAACTTAAGACCTATATTTATAGATTTACAAGCCCACAATGCATCGCATTTAAATCATTTGAAAACTTGTGAAATGGGACATTCTTTGTATTGAGTATCACTTTTGGTACATTTTGATTCTGATATTGCAATACTTTTATACTAAAGTAAGAAATGTGAATGTGGACTGGACCTGACTGAAATACAACCACTGCACCATTAATTCCAATACCAATACTTTTGTACTTTTACTCAAGTCAATTTTGAATTCCAGACATTTACTTATAACAGAGTATTTCTAGATTGCTCTACTTTTATACTAAAGTAAGAAATGTTTGTACGTTTTCCACCACTGAAGATGATGTTACTCATCTTTTCATGTCAAGTTACATTTTTTCTCCTCCGCGTGCTTTCCTTAGCTCTCCGCTTCCCCGTTGACAGATTATTCCCTAGAGTCGGGGGCTGGTGTGCACTGTAAATGTAAAAGCATCAGAATCACTTACAGACTGCTGAGTGTACAGTTCACACCACGCTCTCTCTCTCTCTGTGTGTGTGTGTGTGTGTGTGTGTGTGTGTGTGTGTGTGTGTGTGTGTGTGTGTGTGTGTGTGTGTGTGTGTGTGTGTGTGTGTGTGTGTGTGTGTGTGTGTGTGTGCGTGCGTGCGTGCGTGCGTGCGGATGTTTGATTCTGCATGTGAGTACGTGTGCATGCAAAATGTGTGTGTGGGCACACTGGCATGTGTTTATTAGCTTGTGCAAAGTGTTGCAGTAGCCTATGCATGCATGGCTAGATGTGTGTGAATGTGTGTTTACGTGTGTAATGCATTGTAGTAACGAGGTATGCTCGGGGAACGTGCCAAATTAAATTCTCAGAAGCAGCAGCTTCTGGCAGTGTGGTATAATATGCTGACCCGACCGCTTGCGTTGCTTAAACCCTCGAAAAGCCAAGTAGCTGTTTTCCCTTCCATCTCTGGCTGTGGACTTACTGTATTAAATATATATAAAAAGTTCGATTCTGACACACTCCCACTTCTAAGGATTTACTAACTGGAACAGGTCCGCCCCCATGCTGTTACAATGTGTAATTGGTGTGTGTGTGTGTGCACGCGTGCGTGTGTGTGCGTGCACGCGTGTTGTGTGTGTGTGTGCGTGCGTGTGCGTGCGTGAGAGAGACTGATATTATGTAGGCCTTCAGTACATACATACATGTGCAGTACGCCTGGGTTTGTGTGTTTGATGCATGTGTTCATCATCGCCCTACATGCAATGTTTCTGAGGGTACTTTCTGTTGTATGGACAGCGGCCCGACGTTTATTTAATGTTGCAGCTGTAGCTACAGTACTGCAGTTTTAATATGGGAAAGTAATTCTGTGGAAAAAGTTGGGCTGACAGCTACAATGGATGTGTTGGGCCTTGGTTACAAATCAGTAGAGAGGATGTGGCGGTGGACCGGACCTGACTGAAATACAACCACTGCACCATTAATTCCACCATGGAGTTTATGCTTCTGCTTCACCAATGAACAAACTGCTACACTGACAAGTACAGTACATGAATCTGGCTTTATTAACAACTTAAACCCTATATACCTAACCTGGGGTCTTCAACGGGGGTCCAGGACCCCTAGGGGGTCCTCAGAGTTACTACAGGGGGTCCCCCAAATCTTCCAATCCTTTTTATATTAACAACTTGAACCCTAGTGTCCATATTCTGAGAACTGTAGCCAAAAATAGCAGATCTACAAGCTCACAACGCCTCTTGTAGATTGGCTATTTTTTGGTTTTGTATAGAGGGGAAAAAGAGCAGACTAAGTACAGAGTGAAAGGTCAAGTTTATTAAGTAGGCCTATTGACGGTTCAAGTGGTTAAATATCTGAAAACACGAATTGACATGAATCCAAAATACACTGACGGTTCACGATTGTGTTGTCAAACAATGAAACTATACGGAATCTATGATAAGGTTGTGGGGGTCCCTGCTTCATCTCTCTCTCAACTAAGGGGTCCTTGGCCTGAAAATGTTGAAGACCCCTGACTTAAACCCTATATACTTTGTAGACTGGGGGTCCCTCAGGGGTCTCTACTTGGCCCCCTCCTTTCCTCCCCCTCTTACACCAATACTGCGGAGCGTTATGAGCTTGTAGATCTAATATAGCAGACGAACGTTCACCACAGAACAGGGGTGGTAGGTTTCATGTCGTTAAAGGGAAAACAATTTAGGGACGAGGTTACGATGAGCAGAGACAGGGCAGAGAAAGAATGTCCCTCAGTTTGGCTCTTTCCTTATGATCCCACGCACACATCTTTGGGGTCCTTTGTGCTCCGCAGAGCTTAGTCATGGTGGCTGCTGCCAGCTTTTCTGGCCCTGTTTAAGCCAAATAATGTAGCCACTTCAATAGTTCATTTTATTAATGGCCTCATTTTCTGATGCCAGTACCCCCCCCCCCCACCACCCCACCCTCCTGTTCTACTGACGTGGCTCTTTGTTTGAATTGCAAAGGGCCCAGAACTCTCTTTCTCTGTCACTTTGTTCCCAGCAACTACACTATTCCCCTTGCTATTCAGCGTCTTCCCGGGAGAGGAACATCGCATTTCTTTTCTTCATAACGGGCAAAGGATAGCAGGGAATGACTCATTCATTGCACTACTGAGCTGAATAAAAGATCATTGTTGGGTGTGGATTGAGAATGTCAGGTTTAGGTCAACCAATGTAGAGGATTGCAGATTGCAGTTTAATGTCCCTTTTGCTGCCAGCGTTCCTATGGCATCTCCATCAGCCTAGCTAGTAACCATCTAAAATGATCTACAACCAGCTCTAGATGTGTGAGTTAGTATGCAGTATACAGAAGATATAACATTGTATGTAACATAAAAGCTTATTCAACTTGTTAACGTTTGCTGCCAGGAAGAATATTCTTTTGTTCTGGATTAAGGATGTTGCCCCTTGCAAAAAATCTTGGCATAATATTATAATGGACTGTGAATACATCACTTGCATGTTACACTCTAAGTTGGACGCTTTCTATAAGATCTGGAACACATATTTAACTTATATTGGATGCACGCTGTCTGCCGCTGTGCTCGGGGGATTCCCATGTCGACCGCAGTCCTTGTTTGTCAACATAATTTTTAGTTCATGTGTTCGTGTCTTTCTGTACTGAGGGTGCTTTTCCTGTCTGCAGTGATTCCTTTTTGAGCGGTGGTCACACTGTCTCCTATACGTGGCCTATCAGCATATCCAATAGGCTTCTCTACAAAGCTGTAGAGAATTTATTGGTGATATCACCACTTCTTGATAATGGAGGAATTCTCCCTAATTTGAGGGAAGTCATGTGTGTGTGTGTGTGTGTGTGTGTGTGTGTGTGTGTGTGTGTGTGTGTGTGTGTGTGTGTGTGTGTGTGTGTGTGTGTGTGTGTGTGTGTGTGTGTGTGTGTGTGTGTGTGTGTGTGTGTGTGTGTGTGTGTGTGTGTGTGTGTGTGTGTGCGTGCGTGCGTGCGTGCGTGCGTGCGTGCGTGCGTGCGTGCGTGCGTGCGTGCGTGCAGACTGATAATATGTAGGCCTTCAGTACATACATACATGTGCAGTACGCCTGGGTTTGTGTGTTTGATGCATGTGTTTGCACATTCATCACCCTACATGCAATGTTTCTGAGGGTACTTTCTGTTGTATGGACAGCGGCCCGGCGTTTATTTAATGTTGCAGCTGTAGCTACAGTACTGCAGTTTTAATATGGGAAAGTAATTCTGTGGAAAAAGTTGGGCTGACAGCTACAATGGATGTGTTGGGCCTTGGTTACAAATCAGTCGAGAGGATGTGGCAGTAGACCGGACCTGACTGAAATTAAGTGTGTGTGTGTGTGTGTTTTATTTGACATCGACGGGGGATAGAGATACAAAAAATGCAAAACACTTTAATTGTTCTATGGCAGTGGTTGATTAACTTAATGTGCAACATTTTCTTCTCTCTCAACAGTAAACAAACCAACATAAAGTTTTAAAGAGGTGGTGCCATAGTTTTGTACTTTTTCTGTTTTTCATGTGTCTAGGAGGTTGACAGTACTTCATTAGACCCCCTGGTGTGGTTGTTATGAGCAATTATGTATTCTCTTTGAATTCAGGTTTTTTCCTGGAGGCTGCCACCTTGTGGGTCAAAAGTGCCGGTCCAAAAACACAGATACAATTACATCATAGAATCAACCCCTCCCCTAATTGCCATTCACCCAACAGTGTGGGTGTGGCTAACTTCAGCTGGGTCACCACCCACCATGACAACCAGGAATACTTATGAACTGGTGGGTGTGGCCACAAAACAACACAATTTTAACTCTTTCTGTACACTTTTTTGGAAAAAGATCTTCCTCCTAGTATAATCACCAGTAAGACTCCCTAAATCGGGAGATAAGCGACCGTTGGTCGCTTATCTCCACAAATATCACAACCTCCACCTCTCACGTCATACGGGCAGCTAGTTACACCTGGAATGTTGAATCTCCGTATATGGAGAGCATTCCCCACTAGCTGAGTATCTTAAGATGGTTGGATGTGATGATAAGCTATAAGCTTAGTTGATCCTGGCGATAAGGTCTGAGTCGAGGAATGCTCTCTTCCCTGGTGAGAATTGCCCCTTTATATAGGGCTTGTTTGTGTATTGTATGACATCACGCCACATCATCAGCTGTGGACTCTGTGATGTCATCGTATCTCCATATATGGCCATCTCCATATATGGAGATATAAGTCGTCCATGCCCAAGTATGGGCTGGTGAGGTCAGACTTTGTGTGATGCGTAGGTTATCTCCATCTATGGAGATTCAACATTCCAGGTGTAACTATGGCTGCCCATATGACGTGAGAGGTGGAGGTTGTGGATTGGCAGGCAATTAAGGAGTGTGTGTGCAAAGTTTGGCATGTCTTGGGGCAACGGTGGCGGAGATATGAGTTGGGGAAAAGTGTGACATGACGGACAGACTGACTGACTGACAGACAGCCGGTGGAGGTTTTGGTAGTAAATGCGACCTGACGGTCGCAATAATAGTAGATAATCATGTTTTAGAGGGGGAAAAATCATGGCACCCCATCTTAAGTGTATAGTCATTTCTAAAGTGACAATTTAAGGACTTTTTAATGCCTCTAAAATGACAAATTAAACATTGTCCAAATTGTCAAATATTAGAGGCAGACATTGTGAAAATAGCCCATCTACAATGCGAGGCGTTGTGAGCATGTAGATCTGCTATTTTCACAATAGAACCATGGCATGTTATACACAATGTAATGACTCAACTCTTAGTATTTGTCAGGGTGGGGGTACCCATTCAAAATATGATTATTTTGGGGGTCACAGCCTAAAAACCAGAGAACCACTGTTGTATGGAATGCTGTATTATTCCTTCTTTAACTGTACTACTGCCAGATGTTATTATTTATTTATTGGGTCTGGTGCCAGCAAAAAGCAGCTTACCTTTGCAACGTTATAGAAAAAGAACTATTCATTTTCTTTTTTTCTTTTTTTTCTATGTACTTTGGCCATACTGGCAGCAGAGGGCAGCCTCAAAAATTAATGTGAATTGGCCGCGCTCGGCTGCCATCCATTCAGACCACTGAATCGCTTCAGAGCAACAGATGCAGAGAAAATAACAAGGAAGTGATTTGTTACTCCATTGATGCTAACGTGTAGTGGATTTTTGAGAGCAGCGGTACGGGAGATGTTTTTACTGTACACAGCGGCGCGACCCCTCATCAGCTTAGGGACATCAATAAGGTAAAAGAACGAATGGCCGTATTGGCGACGAGCAGCGTTCAGAATTGGGGCGAACGGGAACGTCCGTAGCAGTAAAAGAGTTAACTATCTCTCCAGAAGAGCAGTTCACACCTTCAACCATTGATGCAGTTTAATGATGTGCAGTGTAAAAACTCTAACCTGACTAGGAATTGAACCCATGAAATATCTTCTTTCCTGCAGGATGCACTTACTTCAAGGCAACTGAGATCATTGAGCCATTGATATCAGTTGTCATAATGCATTTGTACCAGACAAGAGAGAGCAGTGGCTTTATACCGGTATGGTTCGAAAGCCCAAGTGTTAAAGTTGCAATTTCCTCTCTCTATCGGGAGAGCACAATACAACTTAAGGATTGTGGATACAAACGTAAATATCTTTGGCAGAACTGCTGCAATGTTTAAGATTATTTGAACGGCATTACATTGAATCTTGTGTTTATTGTTGCATTTACTCTCAAGCATTAAAAATCGGTTTAATTGGTGTGCGATTTATACCTTAAAGTGCAATTTTCAAGACACTGTGAATGTTAACAATGTCAGTGAGACCTCGGTGGTGATTATATTCTTTGACTTACTGTAGTACAGTTTCAGACGCTAATGGGGCTCTTTGAGATGTGACTAGGGATGCACATTTTCCAAATTGAATTTCACTCAAATGATTTGAACAACTGAGAAATCGATGTTCATACTCATACTTTATAGGCAAATGTGTGGAAAACATTAATAATGGCAATAATATCGGATGTTTGTGTCCTCTGTCTAAATAATTGATTGGCTGTAATGGCTATAATAGAGCAGAGTGGTGGCCTCAATCTGAAAGCACAAATGAAGAACATAATTGTGTGTAGGGCCTGAAAGTAGATGATTGGCTACTGTTCAGATGATAGTTAGGACTCAAAACATCTTGGTGTAAAGTAACTAAGTATATTTATTTAAGTAATGTACTTAACTCTTTGAGTGCCAGCGCCCTCTAGGGGCCAAAGAATGCCAGCGCATCTCTCATAGGCGAGCGCTTTAGCTTCCAGGACTTCAGCTTCCAGGACCTGACGTGCTCACGTTCATGCACGGCATGGAAATGTCCCGGATGAAGATGCTAACAGAATGGCTATTCCCATTTTGTCATCTAAAAGATCATTTTTGGGCGATTTCGCCTTAAATAAACCTCGCGCCGCTTCCCTAAAACACAAAAAAGAGATATAAGCCTTTAAAGATGCGGTCTTTCATTGGATTAGGCGGAGATTGGCGATTGCGTTCGCAAATTACGGCCGGCCGGGACGTTGTTAGCTTTCGGCTAGTAGCTACAAAAATCAAGCCAGGCTTCAGAAGGCCTCTTATCATTTTATTCATTTAATTAAATAAAGCCGAACTACTTCGGGATCGGCACACTCGTGTACTCATCGGAAGCGGCGCCGAACATCGGGTGAACATTGGGGAGCTCAAAAATGTATTTTAAACCATTTTTTATGGAATATATCGTCGGACAGAGTAGAACGGCTAGCTGGCTAGCGGCTAGCGAGCCAGGACCACCCACGACTCTACAAGCAGCTCGGGGTAAGTGAATTAATAAAAAAAAGATTGTATTGGATTGAAATAAAGCCGAACTAGTTCGGGATCGGCACCAGATGAGTTAAGTACAATTTTGAGGTACAGTATTTTGTACTTTATTTTAGTATTTCCAATTTCCAATACTTTTATTTCTACTCCACTACATCTCGGATACAAATATTGTACTTTTACTCCACTACATTTATTTGAGAACTTACGTTACTAGTTACTTTGCAGATATGAATTATAATATTATAAAACTTACATAAACCACTTTAGCCCCATTTTATAGCTTGGCTATTTGAAAATAGCCGATCTATAAGCTCACAACGTTGTGAGCTTAATTGTAGATCTGCTATTTTCAAACATTTTGTACTTTTACTTTTGGTACTTTAAGTACATTTTGATGCCAATACTTTTGTACTTTTACTCAAGTACATTTAGAATTTTGAAATTTTACTTGTAACAGAATATCTCTATATTGCAGTAATGAAGCTTTTACTCAAGTAAAAAAATTGAGTACTTTTTCCACCACTGTTTACCATCTGTCCTTCGTGGACAGCGACAAGAGAAACACCCTACTAAACCCACAATGAATTTACTCAGAACATGGTATCTATTCAAATGATTAGCCAAACATACATACTGTAGTCACCATAGTCACACCAAACACCGCCCCCACCCTCCTCATCAACAACAACAGCAAATAAATCAACATAATACAATGATAGTCAGACTCGAGTCCAATATATTTTCATGAATGAACAAAAAACATGTGTTTTGGGTTAGGGCCCTGCAAGCTGTCAAAGCTGGAAGCATTATTGAATACATTGTCCAACAGACTGAGATGTGGCTGCCTGAGGCTCAAAGGACGAGGCTTCTTTTACTGTCGGAGTCTCACAGTGTCTTTTTTCCCCCCTCCCATGAAACGAAATTAAGCCAGGCTCATTTTCTGGTTCAAAGCCCAGTTCAGTTTGGGAGAGCAGAGCTTCAGTACATGTGTTGGAATAAAACTCCTCCACTTAAAGCTGCCGTGCCTGACCTCTGCTCCCTCAGATTATGTTCAACTGACTGGAGACTGGAAGCAGGGTCGACTGTTGTGCTGGAGAGATGGGCACGTGTGTGTGTGTGTGTGTGTGTGTGTGTGTGTGTGTGTGTGTGTGTGTGTGTGTGTGTGTGTGTGTGTGTGTGTGTGTGTGTGTGTGTGTGTGTGTGTGTGTGTGTGTGTGTGTGTGTGTGTGTGTGTGTGTGTGTGTGTGTGTGTGTGTGTGGGGGGGGGGGGGGGGTACTGTATGTAATTACAATACTGTACAGTATGTGTTTACCAGGGTATCGTCGTTGTCGGGTGGAAACCTTGTATGTCCAAAACCGTTTGTTTTGTATTAATCATTTTAGAAATGACTTAAACTTGTGAAAATAGACGATCTACAAGCACACACCGCCTCGCGATGTAGATCTGCTATTTTCACTAGATTTGTGCGACTGTCTTGTATGATGAAGCAGGGCTTTACTTGTATGTTGTATGTACAGTATGCGTCCTTCTCTGTGATTTAGTGTGTTTCTTGTTCTTGTTTCTTGACCGCCGCTATTTCAACTTCAAATGCAAGCACTACATGTGTGTGTGCGTGTGTGCACAAGTGTGTAAATGGTGCATTTATATAGCGCCATCATCCAAGGCGCTTTACAGAGATTGTGCATTACATTCACCCAGGGCCATTCACACACACATCCTTACACCTATGGTGTAGGAAAAACATGCAAGGCACCAACCTGCTCACCGAGAGCAACCAGAGGTTCAGAGTCTTGCTCAAGGACTCTTCGACACTAACTCTGGGGGAGCCTGGGGTCGAACTGGGAACCCTTCGGGAACCCTCCGTGTTCTAATGATGGTTTCTCTACCCCTGAGCCACTGCCTGCTGTCTGTGCGTCTGTACGTGCACATGTGTGCGACTGTGCGTGTGTGCGTGTTTGCAGAAACAAGCATATTACAGTACGTATGGTTTTGTTTCCAATCAAAAAGCCTCTGATTGGAGGAGGGTCTGTTCCTCTGTGGTCCTCACATCAACCAGGAGTGAAGCGAGCAGCGATAAACAGCCATTACTATGCACAGTCACACACTGGCACCCCCATTATCCCCCCCCCCCCCCCCCCCCCCCCTTGTGGTTTCGGTCCGAGCGGATCGTCCAGCTGATTAGGGGGTCGTTTATTAAAAAACGCAGATTGCCAAAATGGCATCATTTTTCCTTGTGCGGTTAAATAGTCTTAATGAACCGGTTGAGTAATGAGGCGGCGCGTCGCGCGGTGAAAGGGGAACAAACGGTGAACACGGTTCCGCGGCGGTTTCATTACGCGAGAGAGAAAGTGGTGCACGGCCGCTTTGTCATCACCGTGCCCTTGCCTGTCAGTGGGAACAGGCTCCATTTCCCAGTATTATTCCTGTCATAGCTTGTTTCTTTTTCTTTCCTCCTCTTCCATCCTCCGTTCCTCTCTGTACACTGCAAGATCTTGGGTCATAATCTCACTGTGAATGTGCATAATGTAAACAAATGGTCCATTTGGTTACTCTTTAGTTACAAATGGATAAGAGGTAGGGGTTAGGGAGAGGTTTAGGGTCTCTTAGTTACAAATGGGTACATTTACACCAAGGGTTTTACTGTGTACCGCCCTATCTCTCCTCACCAGCATCAATATTGCATAGGGTTGCCATGTGCATGATCTGCGTATCACGTTACTGTTGCTAAAAGTGAACTATGCTATTGGCAGACATGAAAGGCCCACCAGTTCAGTCCTCGTTACTACTACTGTATGCATGCGTGTGTGTGTGTGTGCACATGCACGTGCATGTATGGATGTGTAAATGTGCAGACCTATGCCTTTTTTGTCCCTGATTGTATTGGTTTTGGCCATTAGGGTACAACACTATGGGATTGAATGAATCGTCCACTATGGTGTAACATGTTGAGAAATGGGTTCGCTGCATGCATGCACTAGGCAGCCATCAGTGTAACAAGCTGTCTATGCCATCGCCTCACTACTCAGCAACGCCATGCCGAATGGACGCTTTGTCATCGTACTAACACCAACGGGTATACATAAACACATAAACCATATCTATTCCTGGGCCATTCAATCTCTTTGAGACGTTTTAGCCAGTGGAAAAAGAACTCACATTTTTTACTAAAGTAAAAGTATCAGTACTGTAATTTAGAAATACTCTGTTAGTAAAAGTCCGGAAATCAAAATGTACTTGATGTATGAAAGTATTGGCATCAAAAAGTACTTAATGGAGTAGTTCACCCCCAAAATTACGTTTTTTCTATTGATTACTCCTGCCATGGAGACTTGAGTTCAATATATTTTTTGGGTATTTGTCGCATTCCTAAACAAAGCATTGTATTATAGTAAATTTGCCCCCACCCCATTGATTCCGGATGGAGACCCAAATGCATTTGGGTCCCCATCCGGAATCAATTAGGGTAATTTTTTGTAATCAAATTTTTGTCTTAGGAATGCGACAAATACCAAAAAAATATTATTGAACAAATGTAATACAAAATGTTTGAAAATAGCAGATCTACAAGCCCACAACGCGTCACAATTGTGAGCTTGTAGATCGTCTATTTTCAAATAGCCATGGTAGGGTTAAAGTGATTTGTGTATGTTTTATAATATTATAATTTATATCAGCAAAGTAACTAGTGACTCAAGTTTTCAAATAAATGTAGTGGAGTAAAAGTACAATATTTGCCTCTGAGATGTAGTGGAGTAGAAGTAAAGGTATTGGAAATTGGAAATACAGTACTCAAACAAAGTACAAATACCTCAGACTTTTACTTAAGTACAGTACTTACGTAAACGTACTCAATTACTTTACACCACTGGTTTTAGCCTTGTGATAGCCAGAGGTTTAGAAAAGTGGCTTTGTGAAGTTGTGACCAGAAGGTTGTTAACATTGTCATACCTTTCTTGGCTGGTCTAGTGGCAAATCCAACAATGTTGGCAAGAATCGTTTAGAGTAGACAAACGATAATAGTTGACATTAAGGTCTGTCTTTTTGTCCTTTGACACAGAACAGTTCAGCACCATATTTATCATATGGTGTTCTTTATGTACACACACACGACCAAATATGACCAAACAAGGTAAGGAAAGCCAATAGGAAAGACTTTCCCCCGCTTGTCTCAATCCCTTTCGTGTCCATGTCTGACAGACCGCACGCACGCACGCACGCACGCACACGCACACACACACACACACACACACACACACACACACACACACACACACACACACACACACACAGACACAGACACACACACACACTACTGTCTACGATGGAACACTCGGAAGTTGACATGAGATCTGAGCCTACTGTACGCCAACGTCAAAGTCACGATGTAATGATGAATGCCGACAATTGCGTAAATCTCTGCGTACGCCAAAAATCTGCACCATGTTGATAAATGAGGGCCAATGTGTCTACAGTACTTGCATGCAGTCAAACCCCTGTGAGTGACGTATAACAAACACAGAAAAGGTTGAAATAGCGAGAAAAACTTTAGCTCAGATGCACCTGTGAGAAAGTCAAGAAAGAACCACAGGGGGATCTCTGTCTGATGTACTTCTCCCGTGATATCCTGCAATAAACTTCCAACGCCTCTGACTTTGTCTGCCTCAGCATCCTGAATGTCCCGGAATTCGTTGACACTGCTAATGTCAAAATTTGGGAATCTAATGAGCTAAGCCATGCTGCTGCTGATAATAATCTCAACACAAAAGCACCCCAGAAGCACTGTGGATTTTATTCTGTAATGGATGGCAGAAGTATACATAAAGATAAGAAAGGCTGTTTTCTGATTTAGTAAGAAGGAATTACTTTTCAGTGCTCTATATTTGACTAAGGATATGTGAGATGAAGATTTGTTTTTTAAATTTTATGAATTTTAACTCATTTCCTGCGATCCCCGTCGAAACCGGAGATTTCCCGCTGTACCACTCTGCGATGCCCGAGGAGCCCGAAGATTTAATTAGCTTTAACTCTTTTACTGCCACAGAATTGAACAAAAAGCTCCATCCACTGCCAGAATTGTCGCTCATCTTTGAAGGCCTACTGGAGAAATTTGGTTTCGACTATAAAGACAACAATTATATGGCAACGTAGAATAGAATGTCTACTTTGCAACAGAAAAAGATTTCGAGCTTTTATCTTGTTCTGTTCATTAGCTAGAAGCTGCAGAATGTGGCCTAAAAACAGCTCTTTGAGAACATAAAGCTGAGAAAAATGCATTTTTGTGAAGAATACATTTTCAGGCAGAAATCTCTCTTTAGCCTTTTATTGTTGGCTTCAGTAACATCACACCTATGATCAGTGGTTGTTTACAAACAAATTCAAAAAAATAAAAACAAGAAAAAGTGTCTTTTTACACACTTTTAGTGTGTAAGAGAAGTAAGAGCAGTAGTAAGAGCAGTGCAGAACATTGACACAGTGACATGAGCTTCAGCCTGAATCCTGCTTCAGCTTTCAGGGTTCTCTTTATCTCACTGTGACACTACATGTCTACAGAGTGTATATGTGTGTGTGCGTGCGTGCGTGCGTGCGTGCGTGCGTGCGTGTGTGTCATTCAGCCTGCACAGGGCCTGGGGCTCCATTCTGTTTCACTCCAGCCAGGCTCCTCCGGAAGGGCTCCACCGGGTCTGCTGAACTCGTACACGAGCCCATGGTCGATCTGTAAATTATACAAATACATAATTACTATAAAATACATGAAAAATAGTACACCTTCAAGCTCACAACGCGTCACAGCAGAATGCGTGACGCCCTCTCTCTCACACACACACACACACACACACACACACACACACATCCTTGTGTGACTCGTACACGAGCCCATGGTCGATCTGTAAATTATACAAATACATAATTACTATAAAATACATGAAAAATAGTACACCTTCAAGCTCACAACGCGTCACAGCAGAATGCGTGGAGGTTGGGGGCCTACTATTTTCATCAAAAGGCCGTTTTAGAAATGTCAACCCCTGCCTCTCTAACATTCTATGCACTTCCTGCTTACCACACAAATATATATATATATATATATATATATATATATATATATATATAGTAATTATGTAAAAACAGCATTCATGGTCTGGAGAGGGCACTTTTTACAGATGGATAAAAGGGCAGGGGCTCAAGCCCCCTTTGATGTCTATGTGAGCATGTGCATGGTGCTAAGTCTGATTTACAGAAAAAAGTTTGTTTTTTCTTTACCTATCCTTGTCCTTGGACGACCACGATGTGGAAATGAAGAAGTAGGCTCATCATCATCGTCGACTCATCATCTAAAATCATAGCCAGGAAAATATCAAATAGTTTATATCTAAACAAATCAATTTACAATTTTGACATTTAGCAAATGACTTACAATAAGTTCATATATAACATAAAATGCAGTTATAGTAAATAGTTACCATGCATTTACTGTCACAGTGAAATTCCCTTTATACCCTGTATACCTATATAAAATGTCACAATGCAACATAGCTCTGTTTACACAAAGCTGTACTCCCTCCAACTATGTTCCCCATTTTCAACAGTTTTTATTTGTAACACTTGCTTTGGCAATGTAAACGTATGTTTTCTCATGCCAATAAAGCTCCTTTGAATTGAACTGAAAAGCTACATCATCAGCTACTGATGATGATGATGATGATGACGATAAAAAGAAACCTCTCCCTCTCTCTCACACACACACGCATCGTACGCACGCACACACAAACTAAGCCAATAAATCCTAAATTCCCATCAAATAATCTTAGTAGGCTGTGCAGTGCACGTACACTACACGCGGTACGTGCACGCGCGTGATAGGAACTCCACGTGTGTCCTGAGTAGCGACAAAAACAAACAAAGCACGTGGATCCTAACTGCTTGGATCAAGTTACTGATCCGGTCCGGATACGGAAACATTTCTTGCATGTATGTGTACGTGTAAATAGCCGGATGCAGTAGGCGGGCTCTAGACCGGATCCCAATGTCGGAGTGGCAACACGTCGCAATGGAAAACCGTTACCCACTGACCATCCCCCCATCCCAGGCTTCCAGTTCCACACGGATGCTCTGTTATCACACAGTATACAACTATATACAGTATACAACTATACAATACATACATGCACTGGATTGGAAGTCTTACTTTGGACAGTAGAATCGTGGCCTCTGTTCTCCGAGGGGTCTCTACGCGGAAGCCATTCTTCATTGGCCAAATCGCCCAGTTTGTCCGTCTTTTCGCGGCGGTACATGGGTCTCTGCTGCTGCGGCGATGTGAGCCCCCGGGCGGGGGGATCCATCCTACACGGGGGTCGAGCTCC
This sequence comes from Nannobrachium achirus, assembly GCF_963921795.1. Taxonomy (NCBI): domain Eukaryota; kingdom Metazoa; phylum Chordata; class Actinopteri; order Myctophiformes; family Myctophidae; genus Nannobrachium; species Nannobrachium achirus. The sequence continues at coordinate 45,841,069 of NC_137815.1, forward strand.
GTCGGGATCGGTTTCCACAATATCACGAGGCTCTTGATCCATTTTTGGACCCCGGTTCTTCGCGACTGGCACCATCTTAGTCTGGGATCGCTTCCAATTTCGGGCTTTTGATCCGGTCGGGAGCGGATGACGTCCTACGTTCTTCAATCTTTTTATCTTCAATAACAATGGCTACAGTGATCTTTTTCTCTTCTTCATCATCATTATCATCATCATCATCGTCATCATCACGACCACCACCACCATGGGCGCTGGTCCTGGGTCACCAACACGGGTAGGTTGTGTAATCCTAATTCTAACAAAGTTTATTTCTATCGGTCAGGGGGGGTTGGGTCGCACTTCGGCGGAATGATACCAGCAAGTTGAGGCTGAGTTGGCCTAATACATCTCAATATTCTAGTACTGCTAAATACTACTACCTACTACAATTACTATACTACTAATACTATAAAACAACTGATTTCCGACAAAATGATCGCTTTTACCAACGTTTCTCTCTCTCTTTCTCTACTAACAGCCCGATGCATAAAACAATATAGTCCCTCAATGCTGCTAGCAGCTAGCAGTGGCGTCAGTTCAGAACAAGCTAAGGTATGGCAACATGACTGGTGTCTGGTGAAGACACCAGTCATGTTGCCATACCTTAGCAACAGGCACGATGAAAAGTACATTTTTATTATTTCCCCCTGTCAAGGTATGGCAGCTGCATACCCCTGCCATACCCAATTGACGCCCCTGGCAGCTAGTCGCTCTGGGCAGGCGGAGCCAGGACAGTCTGTTTACTTTTTTTTTTATGAAAGGTTTCCGGCTGTCCTCAAAATGACACAGACGACCAATTATGCATTCAAAAGTTGCGCAAGGACGACTTTTATCATAATCCATAAAAAACATCAAACGAACGAACGGGCGTATTGGCACAGACGTCCCTGGAGGATTGGGGCGAACAGGAACGTTCAAAGCAGTATAAGAGTTAATCATTATGAAACGATTAAAAGTATGGTCGCTGATTATAGCCGATTCTGGCTCTTTAAGGCCCGCCTCCTAACTGTATCCGGGCGTATTTCCCGTTTGGACTGGATCTAGGTTTCCATATCCGGTCTGACGTCCAATCGCAGCTCCGTTCGCATAGCTTTTCATTGTAAACAAGTGAGCGTTTTTTATTTATTTTGTAGCTGTTTGATTCTTTTACCCGCCTGGCATATGATCTGCGCACATATCGTCTGCTATGTGCGCGAACGTGTCCACGTGTTACCATAGCGCACAGCTGGCTGTTTCCAATGTTTTTTTTATGTAAACAGTGGCGGATACAGCCTGGCAACGGATATGTCTATTTCAATGGGGGTTTTTTTATTCGAAAGCTGTCACCGAGTCTACACATCTACTAGATGAGTCGCGCACAGATCGTGCACGATGCGTGCACGTGCCCATGTTAAAAGGTAAGGACAATTTGGCAGCTGCTTAGTACAGCTATTTTTAAAATGGCAGCAAAATTGTTAACACTTTACTTCAATAATTTATACTGCATATACTGCAATTTATAATGCTCTTATAGTGCATTATAACACTCGTCATAAATGTTTATTATAATGTATAACAACTTATAACTAGAAGCAGTGCTCTTCCGAGCACAGGTCTCCACCAGGTCAGGCATGTAATGTGTTTTACATAAGTCGGCCTCCTGATGGCGCTATAAAAGGCTGATGTAAAAAATGCAGGGAAAAGGTTTTACCTTGGCTCTAAGGAGTGCGCATACAAAGTTTGACACTAATCGGTGGAGTTATAGGTGAAAACATGAATCGGCCTGTTATAGCGCCACCATGAGGCTGATTTGATTTTTCTTAAGTGGCATTTATTCCTCTGCCTATTGGGAATGTGCATGCACAATTTCACCAAAATCGCACACTGCGTTCAGGATTTCAGGCATTTTATTCAAAACTGACCAATCCTGCAAACTTTGAAAGCCAGTTTTAGCCAATCAGGATGGAATATGGAAAATCTGACACATCCATGTCGATCACATGACTGTAGAGATACTGTCTACTGATTTACGTGATTTTTGGACAAAATCTGTAGGAGGACTGGCAAAAGTTAGTTTTGCAAAAGTGGGCCTCCTGGTGGCGCTAGAACAGGCCCATGTGAAATATTTGGGGCAGAGGTTCTGAATTGGTGTCGAGGGAGTGTGTGTGCACAGTTTGGCAGCGACCGGGCCAACGGCGCCGGAGATTAGCTGGTAACGGACAAACGGACGGACGGACGGATGCACGGACGCACGCACGGACGCACGCACGGACGGACGGACGGAGGGGAAAACATACTCTCCCTCAGCCTTCGGCTGGTGGAGACAACAACATGTATAACATACAGTATACAGTAAGTGCTGGTCATAATGCATTATAAGCGGAGTGGAACTGAGTGGGTTGATTATGACTACCATAACTTAGGTAGTTATAAAGTGTCGTTACGTACGTTGTTATGCATAATTATACATAATTTATAATGAGAGTTTTTAAAGCATTATAAGTATAAAACTCATAACCCCTGTCTATCAAAGTCTCAACGAGGTGAAGTCACATACTCATACCAATATCAAATAACAAAATCTCCATTAACTAAAAAGAACAATGTTATACTGTAAGTGTTCCTTAATAACGGATAAATGTCTCATCGTTACTTCAACATTCAACACAAAGTTTGACATACATTGTGGGTGGTTGCTAATGAATATGGTATTGAAAATATTGGAAGGGCTCCGGGGCCAAAAAGGTTTGAGACTACTGCTGTACATTTCATAACCCCAAATTTGCAAATACTTTGAGTGCATAGCTCAGGGGTAGAGAAACCGCTATTAGAGCACGAAGGGTTCCCGAAGGGTTCCCAGTTCGAATCCGGGCTCCCCCTGAGTTAATGTCGAAGAGTCCTTGGGCAAGACTGAACCCCTAATTGCTCCCGGTGAGTAGGTTGGTGCCTTGCATGGTTTCCTCCGCCACCGGTGTATGAATGTGTGCGTGAATGGGTGAATGTAATGCACAATCTATGTAAAGCGCTCTGGATAAAAGCGCTATATAAATGCACCATTTACCATTTACCATTTATACATTCCCGGGTATGGACTAGTTCTTGAATGCATCTGGAAATCAATTTGGCTGCCCCCAAACCTCAGGCAGAAAGTTCATATTTTACCCTCCCTGCAGCGATACTGTAGGTTGCAGGATATTGACAATATTTGCCCAGTATTTGTGTGTGTGTATGTGTGTGTGTGTGTGTGCATTTAGTTTTTGTTTTGTTTGTTAGCAAGACAACCTGAGAATGGATCGGCAGATTTTTATGAAACTTGGAAGGAATGGTCAGCGAGCTGCTCCCAAGGTTTTGGGTCAAAAGGGCACAACTGAGGCCAAGGCTACACGGAGCTGGATATTTGTGAATCTAGACGTTTTTTGGTGCTGTTGGGGCTTGTAGCCACACAAAGCTGGATATTTTGGCAGTGAATCTGGATATTTTTCAATCCGGATAAATAAGTGGAGACACTGAAAAATATCCGCTTCACTGGATCTGTGTAGTCATGATACCCGGATATCTCTGAAGACTTTACTGTGTGTGTGCTTGTTAAACCTAGATATCTTTGTCGTGTGGACCTAGATATTTTTCTATGTGGATATCTGAAAAACCGGTATATATGAAATATCCAGCTCCGTGTGGACCTAGATATTTTTCTATGTGGATATCTGAAAAACCAGGATATATGAAATATCCAGCTCCGTGTAGCCATGGTCTGAGATTACTGCCCCAGGGTTAGGATCACTCTCCCATGAAGGAGTTCCACAGCGGGTGCCCAATAATAGGGATGGGACGATATGAAAATGTCATGTTACGATTGTTGTGACCAAAATAATAGTGATTTACGATATTATAAAAAATATCCCCAACATCCATTATTCTGGGGCGGAACGTTAAATGGCAGATCTACAAGCTCACAACGCGTCGTTCCAAGTCCGGTTTACCAAGTATAGAGGGTTTAAATGATACCGGATATGCACCTCGGCAAATAAACAGTGAATTGATCCCAGTGCATGACGGAGGATAATTTCACGATAAATCTGAATCTCCACGATGCGATTATTGTGCGTGTTTTTTATCGCGATAAACAATACTAGCGATTATCGTCCTATCCCTAGTCCCCAATTGATAATTAGGAACCAAATGGACTCTCACGGGTCTGTAACTCATAGAGCGTCAAATGGATTCAGTAGAGCCCTTCCGTTGCATTTGTACAATAACCCTGAAGATTTTGTAGACTGGAGTCCCAGAGATTTATAAAGAAAATCTGAGTTAAAAGATGTAAGTGCAGTGATGTCATTACGTGCGCATCCCGCATCAAAAACTCATTCAAGTCGCCCAGCAGGGACTCATTCATGTCATGGTCCTGGGGTCCCGGGGATGCGCCTCCATTGGAGTCCATGTTAAAATAATTTACCGGGTCGCGGTAAAAGAAAAACATTTTAAAATTCGACAGACACCACCATTGTTCATTGGTGAAAGCATCCTACTTTACCCTACGTTAACACAAATAAAATCCACGTAGAAAGTCTTAAACAGGCGATAGAAACGTCAATGTTTTGATTCCACCGACGTCCGACGCCATTTTGCGCGCCAAATTCATTAGGGGCACATGTTTTAGTAGTTTTAGTAGTTCTAAGTTCAAACATTAGCCAAATTGTGAAATAAATATAAGAAATAGGCAAACATTTTGAAAATAGCCGATCTACAAGCTCACAGCGCTCGAAAACATTGTATTGAGGACTCATAAAACCTTTCTGGGACCCATTTGAATGACCACTTGTGGGTCCCGGGACCCATTACATTGAAAACCTAGTAACATCACTGTAAGTGTATTGTGTGTATATAAATACAATGCAGTCATTCAATCTGCAACCACTCCCCCAGAGTGTTGCTGTAAATAACGATCCATTGTTACACTTGAGTCATATTTTTCAAAGAATGCATCTTGGTGTGGATTTTATAGTTTTAGTGTTGCCTTACTTACGGTACACTCTTTATGTGTTTTTATTAAAAGCTGAAGTTAATTGATAAGACAATCTTTATTGTCCACAATGTGGAAATTTGCCTGCAGCTTCACTGTAAAGTACAGTGAAACAGTAATATACAACATGCCCAGTACAGACAACATTGTTCCAGGGGGAATGGTGTTTATGAATTTACCAGATAAGATTTTGCAAATTCTTGGTTTCTGCAGTGGCCTTATAGCGTATTTCTGGACAATCTATTTTTGTTGTTATCCAAAGTAAAACATTTCCTACCAGACTTCTGTACACAGATTAAAATGTTCTTCTTGCTTACCGTATATGTGAACCACTGTAGACTTAAAGCTATACTGTGTAAGTTGCTAAACTAGTGGTCAGTAGCGGTATTGCTTTTTTCAGCTGTTTTTCGCCCGGAGTCGTCGCGGACCACCGCCGTGGACCACCGGAGTGGCGCCGCAAACCACCGCGACGATACGAATCCGTGGAGGGGTAGAACGTAATTTTCCCTGGCCAGGATCATAGAAAACATATAAAGAGAAGGCTTTAGAAGCTGAAAATAACGGAGTGGGTGTTCTAAAACTTTAGCGATTTAACAGTTAGGACAATTTTAAGATTTGTTTTATAAAAATAGTTACATGGTATAACTTTAAGTGTTAAGGGCTCTATTTGTGATATTGCAAACCTACAGTAAAATGACAATACATTTCCCTTAGATTGAGAGAAGAATCATATAGAATACATAATGACTTCTATGGGCTCGTCCATCGTAAAAGATGACAGCAGAATGTCATCACCTTGCATCATATGTTACAGAGTCTTATTTTCTGGTTCAGCTAAACCACTAAACGTTGGAATGAGAATGAGATTTTTTTCATTCAGCGGTCCAATCTGGTGCACTTTTTGAAGTGCTGCAATCATAAGGAAAGAATCTGCCTGATTAACATAAAAGCAGCGGACACTGAAATGAGGCGTAAAATAACTTTGTCTGCTCTTTGAACTGAACTGAACATGTAATAATGCAATGAGACAGGAGCCTCTTCCACGCGTGACTTCCATACAATAAAAGAAATGTGACACGCACGCACGCACACGCACACGCACACGCACACGCACACGCACACGCACACGCACACACACACACACACACACACACACACACACACACACACACACACTGTGCACACTAACTACATTTGCCTTCTAGGCATTTAGCAGATGTGCTTTTCCACTGTGACTCAACAACAAATAAGCAGGTTGTGTTTTCAGTGCTGCTCAAGGACACATCTTCTGTGTTATGGGGATTATGTGTAGTTTGACTTGAATGCTGGCTGTTACACATACCCTCACACAGACAAAACACTGTCTTCCAAAAGACAGTCATACACACACACAGCTACACACACACATGCACGCACGCACGCACGCACGCACGCACGCACGCACGCACGCACGCACGCACGCACGCACGCACGCACGCACGCACACACACACACACACACACACACACACACACACACACACACACACACACACACACACACACACACACACACACACACACACACACACACACAGCGAAAACGGCAGCCATAGCTGAATGGTTAGTGAGCCTGCCAAGGACTCCGGAGGTCCGAGGTACCATTCCAGCTCTCATGTGTCGAGGTGTCCCTGAGCAAGATACCTAACCCCTAACTGCTCCCCCCTCCGCACTCCTCTGTGGGCAACACTCAGCTGGGTGAAGCTAAAAACTGAAGTTCCCCCGTGGGATAAGATAGTTATTTAAAAAAATAGAAGAAAGAAAACCTGTCTATTTCTCTGTCACACAGATCCACGCACACACACGCACGCACGCATGCACACGCGTGGTGCACAGAGGTTCAGAGTAAACAGGTCATGTTTACTGATCATGCTCTGATCAATACAAAGGGAATGTGACTGCAGCCTCCTGTCCTCTGTGAGTTGAGGGGCAATGATGAGAGGAGAAACCAGAGGAGCATTTGTCAGTGGCTGCTGGGCCTGTTGCTTTAGAGAGAGAGGGAGAGATGGTGATTGGTGAGTGAGGTTAGGAGGGAGATAACAGAGAGACAGAGAAAGAGGTTCCTATAATTACACTGCCTACTATCATGGATACAGATGTCATTACTGCATTCCAGGTGTAATGGAAGTCATAGGGTTACACTTGAGTGAACATGATCAGATTTTGATTAGGAAAAAAAACACTCCATTCATGCATTATAGAAGCAAAGTGTGTGACCTGTATCCACATATGAATATGAATTGAGTTATACTCTGGGAGATTCCCAGAATATCTATTTATTGGACCCACAGCACGACTGACTAATAGGAGATGCTTGAATATACAGTATGAATGAATTAATGAGTGAATGAAAAAAAAAAGAAATAGCTGAACTTAAAGGAGGACATCACCACTTTTCAACCTGTCTTCCCTAGGTCCTCACTAATGTTCATGATAAAATAGCACATTTTATTCTACTCAGTCTGTCAGGTCAAATCCATCCACCAGTGACATCATTGTTTGACAGATTTTTCTTTAAAACAAAATTATTGAAAAAAATATTTAGATTTGTATTATCGCGAGAACAATGGCTTCCACTTTAACATTGCAACTTTTCGGAAATAGAAAGCCTGCAGTTTCTATTAACTTTCCCTGGATTTGACCCGCCCACAGCTCTCCTATGAGACCCAGACCGAGTAGAAAAAAATTGTGCTAGTTTATCATGAACATTAGTGAGGACCTATTATACTGTATGAAGACAGTTTGAAATGTGGTAAAGTCTTCCTTTAAGTTTCCACCCCTTTCACCCGATTCTTCTCCCATTTCAACCATTTTTAAAGTACGGAATTAAATTTTGAAGTGTGAACTGGTATTTCTTTTGACATTTAGATTTCTTTTACATTTTTTAAGACAAATATTCTCTTCTGGGGGGTCCCTTGTAGAAAACATTGTCAGATGGGGGTGGGGGGTTTGCGGCTAAATACATTTTGGGGGCCCATGGCACGAAAAAGTTTGAGAACCACTGATTTACCGGTAGATGGCATTTGTAGAATCGGCCTCATGTCTTAATGGGTTAATGGACATGTACTGTAGCAGTGTACAGTACAGTCTAAAAAGAGGTGCACTTGCCAGGTTACATTTGCATGGATCCATTGTGCTGTGTTTTTTGCCAAGCATTAGCAGGGAAATGATGAGTTTTATAATACCTGTCAACAAGTTTAAGAGACCACTTCAAGTTCACTCTGTCCCCCTCTAGAATATGTTCTGTTTGAGACATGAGACGTGTCCTTTTGTATGAAACGGAAATTAGTTATTTGGAATGAGTAATGAACTATTATAATTTTGTAGAGATATGATATTAAGAATTTAGCAATGGAACCCCAAAAAAGGACTAAACAATTAAAACATTTTATCTTATGTCAAGTGAAAAAGTTACACATTTTTGGGGTGTTTCCTTAATTTGGTGAGTACTGCAGTTAGTCATGTTTTTAAGTGTGCAGTTTCATCAATGGGAGTGAAAAGGTTTGGCTTTCTTTTGCCTTTCAGCAATTGAGCCCGAAAAAGGACTAAACACATTTTATCTTATCATGTCAATTGAAAGATTAACAAATTGTTTTGGGGTTCCTTCATTTGGTGAGCACTGCAGTTTGTCGTGTTTTTAAGTGTGCAGTTGCATCAGTGAGAGTGAAAAGGTTTGGCTTTCTTTTTTGCCTTTCAGCACTAAACGTTGTCTTGCTACAGAGCTGGCATGTCTCAAGTAAGAGAAGAAGGATTGTGTGCACGGTTTAATTCCACTTAAGCCCTATTTTGTTGTATGTTGGTCTTTTGTTATTCAGTGAGAATAAACGATTTACAATCTCACAACATATCACATCATGACATATTGAGAAAAAAAAACATATTTGCACTTTGCAAAAACCATATATTGTTTCATGGCAAAGCACTTTTAGTCTGGAACTATTCCTCCTGAAATCCGAGTAACGGAAGCTGGCATTTCAGTTCACGAAAATATATTTTGAAATATAATTTCTGCTAAGCAGCAAGCAAAATATGCTTAGGTGATTTTTAATTATATTGGGATAAATGTGTGCGGTTGTAAAGATGAAACAGAAGTGGGGAGGAGGCTTCACATCCGCTTTATTGATTCTCATGCCGGATACTCATGATCAGAACTCCTTGTTTCTCCCCGAGTGCCACGCTATGAGCTTGCAGATCTGGTATTCTTGAAAAATCATGAAAACTAGACCGGTGCCCGTTGGGCATCATTATAGGTGAAAAATGCCCCCTAATCAGTGTTGTACCCGAACGCGTTCAATGAACGATCGTTCATGAACACGTTCATATTTTGGGCGAACGTGAACTGAACGATCTTTGTTTCCGCTTGATGAACGTTATTGTCGAACGCGTTCCTTCTGACGTCCGTGAACGACGTTCGTCGGCCCGTTCGGCCCGTTCATGCGGCGGTTCGCGGTCCTCTCGTCTTTCTTTGCATTCACATGCTCAGCTGCAGGCTTGCAGACCTCGTCCTCGCGAACATTGATATGTGAGCGCCTGATCGGTGCTGTCTGCAGATGTGTGCTTCTCTTTACATGAAGTGTTGGCCTGACTATACTTCGTCGAATGACGTGTGTTGCATGCCGAAATACCTGATCTGCAAGCTCACAACGCATTGCATCCACGAGGCAACGTGAGCTTGTAGATCAGCTATTTTAACCAACGCGGATGGTTAGAAACATCTGCCTTCACAATAAGGGTGAGGAAGACTGGGCACTGGGCACCTAAATATTGTGGGCACCTCAATGTTAAGTTGGATGAAATAATTGCTTTGTGTGGTTCTATATGGGCTGTGTCAATGATTTTGACAAATAATAGCTTGCAGCAACGTCCAAAAAAAATTACATTTGAATAGACAAAAGTTTAAAAATATTATGGTTAAAAAAGAACGAAAAAGAACTAAGTTAGTTCGTTTTGAGGAACCATGAACTATAGTTCAAAATGTAGAATTATGAACTGTGAAATGAACTAGTTCATTTTAGAAGTTTTGAACTTGAACTTGAACTAGTTCATTTTGAAAGTGAACTTTCCCAACACTGCCCCTAATCTACAAACAAACACATCACGATTTGTGACAGACCATTTTTACCGCCTGACAATGTTGTATGAAGAAGAGAGTGGACAGGAAAAAGAGCTCATGGGGCTATTGACAGTGATGATGATGATGATGACGACGACGGAATTTAACAGACTCATGCAAAAAGTCCCACTAGTATTCAGAATCTTAGCTCCCGCTGGCACTGTTAATTCCCCATCTTCATCTTATTATACGGGGCCACTGTGTGGTAATGACTATAATATACACACTTTAAAAAAGAAAATCAATAGATGTAAACACAGTTATAGGTCGCATCATTGGGCACTAAGTGAGCAAAATGAGTTGCAGTCTCAGGAAGCAGCACATGCAGTGCATAGTTCCATTCTGGCCGCACCCTCTTATGAAATCATCTTTGCACTGACTCTAACTATCAATTACTAAACACGGATTGTTCTCTGCCAGAATCCTTGTTGGCTTCCTTCCAACAGACGCACCCTTTCAAGTTGCATTGGTAAGAAGTAGGATACAAAGACTGCTGGATTTTATCGCAGCCTTCTTCCCACACTTGGCTCCAGTTCTTTTTGGAGCTGTGTGCAGCTCCCTATACGTGGCTGTGTGGGTCTGTCTGTGTGTGTGTCTGTCTGTGTGTGTGTCTGTGTGTATGTAGCCTGACTTCGGCGCGTAACTAGTGCCGCACCATTTACGCCACTCGCGCAATATATACATCAAAATGTGCGGCTCGGCCGGGAATGGTGTTCTATTACCTTTCGTTCCGATCCGCCTTACCATGCCGACGTAATCGGCAAAAAACGACGCTTAATTGTCCCCATTGACTTATAATGGGACAATGCAAGAAATCACTTTCAAGTATTTTTCTCTCGTAAACCATAGGAGCTACAGTTTCAAACCTCGGAGAGGAGATTCATAATGATTTTAAGAATGAATCGAAAAATAATTACATCACTCGGCCTCATGGTGGCGCTATAACGGCCCACTTTACGTTTTGCCCCGTAACTCTTGAACCGTGGATTGGAAAATTAAAATTCTTTTTTCCCTGGATTCCTTGGGTCAAGACGCATCTCCCCATATAGGCCACGCCCATTTGCGCCAGGATAGATTTTCCGCCATCTTGAATTTTCTCCAAAACACACTTTTTGCTCCTTTTCCTACATATTTTCTTCAAATGTCACAAAAATCGGTACACATGATCTACACACACACACACACACACACACACACACACACACACACACACACACACACACACACACACACACACACACACACAGCTCCACTTCACACGGGTGTGATTTTTTAGTGTTGGGTCAGTAGTGAAGAGATCAAAAACAAAGCATGCACAGATGCTACAGCGACAGCACATAAAACCAGTGTTCAATATGCACTGGTAAGCCCTGCAGAAATGCATATATAATGATAGCACTCTGCACTAGTTGGCTACTGTAACCTGCAACTTTTAAAGAGAATCCGAGGAGGCAAAACACATGACTCAATACTACTGTAATTATCCTTCTGACTGCTGTAAAGAAAAGGGGGAAAAAACTAACAAAAAAACGCAGCATTATAATCATTATTTTCCACATGTGTCCTCTGGATAACATTGTTCGGTATTGAGCAACAGTTTAATGACAGTACAATCATATTAATTATAAACTTTCTCTCTAAAGGCCCTTTCAGGCGGTTGACGCGCCCTAGTAATTCATTTTCAATGAGAGGCGGGAGATTATTTGGGGCGCGCAGAGAAGTTGAAGGGCGTAGAGGCAAGCGGGCGCGGACTCGTGAAAATCTCCCGCTCGTTTCATGCACACGCCTGCGGGCGGCAAGAGCTGGATTGAGGTCGTCTTTGTAATATCGCCCGGCGTTTACTTGTAGAGCAATTGTGTTTGTGTCTCCACGTGACAGACATACTCCATTTTCTTCATTAATGCTTATTGTTCCTCAGGCATGTCATATGTTACATGATGTATTGAAACATCAGTGCTTTGTCTCTACATGTTGAGCGCTCTCTATTTTGACTATCTCATGTTTGGAGCTCAGCAGGAATGTAATGAAGATACAGTACAGTATGTTTTGTGAAGTGATTTGGACGCTATACTGACTCCAGGCCAAACTCCTCACGCATGCTGTTTCCAAGCTGATAGGGGGCCCGGAATTCACTCAGGGGGTCTTTTTCCTGTTTCCAAGACTTGGAGAAAACCACCCACGGCTTGTGTCTCATCTAGCCTTGTTTATTTTAACACCCTGTTCTGCTGCCCCACTCGTATGTACATAACTAAAATGACAGTGCACTTCAGCTTGCAAGACGATTCACAAAGATCCCGTCAGTCTCACAGATATCGGCATTCGGCACAGTAATATCCTGCGTGTTAGTTCAACTCAGAGTTTGCTGTAAATCGATTTTTGCATTCGGTCCAAGAATTATTTTCCCAGCAAAGTGAACCTGGGTTTTGTAAACTTTAGGAGTAATGTTATCCTGGTTGGAAGGCTGCACAACAGAAAAGTGAATATTTTGGTCATGCATCAGTTGACATCACTATTATAATACTAGTAAGACACCTGAGGGTGGAATGCGACCTCAGGGTGACATGCGACGTCGCGCCAATTCTTGACCATCTGGCCAACCACAGCTTTTCTCTGACGATTCTAGTTTGTTCATGTTTTTGTGAGGGTATCAACCCTAGGAGACACATGCTAAAGTTCACGCGGCGATGAACTTTAGCATGTTATCAACTTTCGCTTTGCCATGCAATCAACTTCAGAGCAATGATGTGTACTGAGTTACATCACTGTGACTCAGTCCATTGAGTTGGCCTAACAATGGCTACTGTCTATGACGGTAGTCCCATATGACATGATGGAATGGACTTTCTCCATATATAGTGTTCTTCACTTCTCCATGTTTAGGCCAAACAGGTTGACTCCAGCCATTGACTCCGGCCTAACAATGGCTACTGTCTATGACGGTAGTCCCATATGACATGATGGACTGGACTATCTCCATATAGTGTTATCCACATCTCCATGTCACCTCCTCTAACTTTATCTAGCCGCCCCGTTGCCACCTCCTTGTTACATTTTCTTTTCTGAGACTGCCGACTCCACATTGTACCTCATCCACCCTTTCTTCTCTCTCCTTTTGGTATCTTTATCCTCCTCCTCCTTTTTTTTCTTTTTTATTCTTCCCTTTTTTTAGTCTTTCGTGTAGCTGCCCCGTACAGTAAGTGATGTCACAACTCTCACGTCACTCTGACGATTCTAGTTGTTATCAACCCTAGGAGACACGGGGAGAACATGCAAACTCCACACAAAAAAAGGCCCTATCGCCAACCCCACCTAGGGTGTGAGCGATAGGGCCTAAACATGGAGATGTGGAGAACACTATATATGGAGATAGTCCAGTCCATCATGTCATATGGGACTACCGTCATAGACATAGACATTGTTAGGCCGGAGTCAATGGCTGTCTGTCTGACTGTCTGTACAGGAAGTGATGTCACATGACATACTTTTTATGCCCATATATGAGTCATTCTGTACCAAATCTCCATGTTTAGGCCACACAGGTTCGCTCCATTTCTCCATGTATAGGTCCAAATGCCCAACGTCGAGCTTGACAAGGAGGATACCGCACATTGTACCTCATCCACCCTTTCTTCTCTCTCCTTTTGGTATCTTTATCCTCCTCCTCCTTTTTTTCTTTTTTATTCTTCTCTTTTTTTCACAGCCGCCCCCATATTTACTTTAGAAAATATATATTAACTTCTAAGAACGTTTCGAGTACCAGTTTGATACAAGAGCGAATAAGCGCTACACTTCTGGAATCCTGTGCGTTGACTTAAAGTCGGATCCAGGCCTAATAACTTTATCTAGCCGCCCCGTTGCCACCTCCTTGTTACATTTTCTTTTCTGAGACACATTGTACCTCATCCACCCTTTCTTCTCTCTCCTTTTGGTATCTTTATCCTCCTCCTCCTTTTTTTCTTTTTTATTCTTCTCTTTTTTTGTCTTTCTTAAGGTGGTTGCACACTGCTGCGTTTTTCGGGCCGAATATCGGGGTGAATTTCGGAACGGGTGAATAAAAAAATCAACCTCACGTTATGTCAGTCACGTTTGCACACTGCCGCCCGTTTCGCGCACCACTCGGTCCCTTGCTCTCTCTATCTCTCTCTCTCTCCTTGCCCTGAAAAACGCATTTCGCAACGAAAAACACAGCAGTGTGCAACCAGCTTTAGTCTTGTGTATCCTTCTCTTTTGGCTACTGTCTATGACGGTAGTCCCATATGACATGATGGACTGGACTATCTCCATATATAGTGTTATCCACATTTCGTGTAGCCGCCCCGTACAGGAAGTGATGTCACAACTCGCTGACATCACACTGACAGAAGGAAGGTTACAGAAGGAAGGTTACGGAAGGAAGGAAGGAAGGAAGGAAGGAAGGAAGGAAGGTCACTCAAGCGACACGTTTTTTCAGAGTATATGCGACCTTCGGTCGCAATAATGGTAGGACGGAATTAATTTCCCTGTGGATTCCTCGTGACTTGCGTCAGGGCAACCACACTTGCAATTTTCCACAATTGCAGCTTTCTAGTTACAGTACTTGTAATTGTCATTTTCTCTCTCTCTCTATGTCCTGTTCTACAGCCAATTCTCAGGAAGCGACCTCATCTGTTGCAGCTTATTGATGAGTCTAGAATGTAATGATCAATAAAGGCTACAGAGGGAATAATCGGTGTCTGTTCAGGTTGTGCTTTCTCTCTCTCTCACGTGGAGATAGCACGCATTTACGGCACACACACGGATGTCATTAATACCTCGCCAACTATCGAGTGGCATGCATGCAGGGACAATGGGTTCCAGCGGTCTCGCACCCAATACATACATCAATAGCACTTCACCCAATACACCTGGGAGACACACGAGTCCATTCCTTGCAACAATAATAGCCAATTAAACAGCTCATCCCGTAGAAGCGAAACGACACAAATGTGAATAGGAATGAGTGTTGTATTAAGAGTCGGACGAGCTGATGCCAGGGTTGGATATAGGAGTCAGTGTCGTGCTCCACCGTGAAGGGGGGGGGTGTTTAAAAGTGGATGTGTGGGTGTATTGTGTATGGGCAGACAGTTGTAGAATGATCTTGTTATTGTGGTTAATTATGCTGTTACTGTACTTTGTTTGTGTTGCCAGACGGAGGTATATATATATATATATATATATATATATATATATATATATATATATATATATATATATATATATATATATATATACAGACGTAATATACATACTGTAGACGTTACATTGTATGTGCTGGGGAAACTTGACATAACTCCACTGCAAAAAAAAAACATCTGAGTTATGTACCTGACACTGAAACCTTTTTCAGATTTTTAACCATTACTGTTACTTTACATAAGGTGTTTTGGGATGAAACATTTTTTATCTAACCAGTATGTTTGACATTTGTCAAACATACTGGTTAGTAAAACCACTTCAAAAGTGCTTGAAAAGTTAAGGTGATTTTAATGTGGAGAATCCTCCTGCTTCAGTAGACATACATGGAGCACACATTACAAGTCACAGCTTGCCCAGTTCCATGGCAGCCATGTTGACACATCATCACACAGCGATATTTACGCATATGTATCTTTATTTATGTGTGTTGCCATGTCATGCCGGCGATGAATGAGAACGTTCTCAGTGTGCCTTTCATAAAGACGTTTTCCTTAAGGTCACAGGGATACATTTGTGTGTGAGAGAGAGAGGAGAGAGAAAGTGACGTGGAGATGCATGTCTCTGTTTGCATTTCATAATGTACATCACTGCTTCTCTTGTGTTTCACTATAGTTTGTCTCAGGTGCTCTCATTTGTGTGTGTGTGTGTGCGTGCGTGCGTGCGTGCGTGCGTGTGCACTGTACGTGCCTGGGTGTGGGTGGGTGTTTGCATTCAGTTCTGTTATATACTATACAGTATGTGCATGCACTGGTCTGATAGTTTGTGCGATAGCCTGCTTCTGCCTTCCTCAGTGACTGTGTTTTGTCCTTGCTGCCACTTTATCGCCTCCCTCTTTCCAATTTACTTGTCATTCTCTTCATCTTCACGAAAAGCCGCCAACAAGCCTTTTCCAAGCACAGATGTGGAATTGCTGTTTGCTGCAGCCATCAGTACCACAGGTCCGAGAAGTCCCAAACCCAGCATTTGCACTTCAATGTCAAAAATGTGAGGCAAGTGTAATTCGGAAGAGCCTCAGTGATGTGCACAGGTACATCACAAACCAGGCACAGCGACAAGCAGATGGTTTCTGAGTGGAAACATGTGTACTGATTGCTTGTCTGTACACGTGCCAGCTACATCGTCCTAGTGAAGTACAACTACCCCCCCCCCCCCCATGTGCCCCCCCTGTACCTGGGAAAGGCACACATGGCACACAAAAGAATGTCCGTCTTTTTAGCTGGTTGTGAAGAGTCAAGCCTCACAACGTCACCAGCCGCCCGAGACCGCTGCCAGCCCAGTTTCCTGTAATTAGAATCCACACTATCTACCCCAGATAAGACCAGGGGCTTTAACTCCTCCTGGCTGTTTACCTGTGGGTACTGCTGCTGCTGCTGTGCCCCCAAGGCACAGCCACTGACACATGGTCTGCCAGGACTGCATGAAACCTACCTTGGTACCTAAACCCCCCCCCCCCCCCCCCCCCCAGGCCATGTACTGTACAGTACAGTACAGTACAGTAGTACACTTAAAAGTCTAGGGATAGAAACAGGTATATCTGAAAAGGCGGCATAGGGCATAGAGATTTTACAGGTCTCTCAACCATTAAACCACTCTCGTAATTTCAGAAAATGATTTACTTATTTATTTATTTGTTTGTTTTTGTTTGTTATGTACTGTATCTTTACAATTTTGGCTTCATTTAGATTAACTAGAGAGAAGGGAAACAAAAAAGCATTTAGAGTGGGAAGGACATGACACATACTACACAGGAAAATAATTATTTAACTCTTCAAGTGTAGCATTTGGTTACACTTGTTCACCCTAAAGCTTGTGTTCACCCTAAAGCTTGTGTAAGTTACAGTATCATGTTTTTTTTTATATAAAATAATTGAAAACTTGTATTTTCAGTTTACTGAAGAGCTGCAAAGATGGGGAGACCCCGGTTAATGAACAAACACTGATTACAATTGGAATATAGAGCCATTCATTTAAATACATGCATAAAATTTGCCCCGTTTAAATGAACACTCAAGGTGTTAGGGTGTAGGTCTCCAGCTGGAATCGAACCAGGAGCCATGTGATCTGTGGTTTCGGGACTGGGCATTAGGCTACTCTTACACACACTGCACATTATGTGGTTGACACACTATCCTATCAGCTCACCCCACAGTTATTTTTATTTCATTCTAAAGGAGAGTGGTCGGAGGAAAGCACTTAGTGGACCCGATTTGGTTGCTACAGCATTTCATTATTCTGCCACTGCTGAATGATATGGCTGCTGCTTGGATCCAGACATCATACATGTACTGTACATATTGTACTGTACGTCTGGACATGTTCAATGCATGGCTCTCTCCCTTCATCCCCTGTGTTTAGAGGATCTAGTTCCCAATGTGGGGTCTTGGGACCACCAGGGGTCCCCAGGTAAATGATCAGGAACCAAAATGGACCCTTGCAGGTCAGTAACTCAGATCATCTACAAATGGATGGAAGTGGTGCTGATTGGTTGAGTTGTTTGCAGGACAAATGCACACACACACGCACACACACACACAAACACACACAAACACACACACACACACACACACACACACACAGTGGGGTGAAAACATAGCCCTCGTCCTGCCTTCTTCGTCTGGCAGAGGTTATGAAATGGTGACGCTTGATGAAAAATGAAATCCTTTCATCAGGTGGGTTTCAGGTCTACTATGCACACAGTGCCTATAGGTTCAAAGGTGAACATATCTATCCTGGGGATGGACCAAGCACCAGCTGTAGTCCAAGAGCCCAACTGACACGATAAACCACCGCCAAACGAGCCTGAACCAGATATTTAAAAAACGGATAGTTTAGAACTATATAGGGTAAAGAGAAAGAGTATAATTAATATGATTGTACCATCATTGAACTGTTGCTCACACTTTACTGTGTGTGTGTGTGTGTGTGTGTGTGTGTGTGTGTGTGTGTGTGTGTGTGTGTGTGTGTGTGTGTGTGTGTGTGTGTGTGTGTGTGTGTGTGTGTGTGTGTGTGTGTGTGTGTGTGTGTGTGTGTGTACCAGGGTTCCCCAATAGGCGGCCCGCGGGCCATTTGCCGCCCGTGGGGGGCTACTGTCTGGCCCACGCCAACCCCAGTAATAATGATGGTATAAGAGCAGCAACAACACTAGTATATCGTCGTTGTCGGGTGGAAATCTCGTATCTCCAAATTTGTACGTTCTTTCGCAAATCATACAAGGCCGTCGCACAAAAGTAGTGAAAACAGCAGATCTACAAGCACACAATTGCTTGTAGATCGGCTGTTTTCACTAGTTTAAATATTTTTTTAAATGATAAATGCAAAACGAATGGTTTTGGACATACAAGATTTTCACCCGACAACAACGATATCTGAACTGTCGCAGTCGCTGGAGTAGCGGGAACGCCGCCGTCGCCCCCTACGCTGTTGTGGCCCTCGGCTTGGTACCCTAGACATAATTCGGCCCTTGGGGAAAACTAATTGGGGAACCCTGGTGTATACAGTATGTGTGTGAGTGTCTGTGTGTCCGTGGCTATAATCTCACAGGCCACTGGACCAGTTGGTGCCAGGTCTCTTGTGAACGCTGCCAAGAATGTAAATCTCAGACTCACATATTGTGAATATTTTGTCATCCGCATCTCTGATCCACCTTCCCGCCATCCCTCCATATTTAGGTAAGGCTAACATCAATATGATGTCAGAGATCCACGGCTAAGCCATGCCTTTATTATTTTTCTCTGTCTCTCTCACGGCATTACCTTTTGCCTCTCTCTCTCTCTCTCTATTGTATCTCTCTCTCTCTCTCTCTCTCTCTCTCTCTCTCTCTCTCTCTCTCTCTCTCTCTCTCTCTCTCTCTCTCTCCTCTCCCTATCGTTCTTAATCTCTCCCTGCATCAGGCAGGTGTAGGAGGTGTTACAGGAGATTGTGTTATGCTTTGGTCACTGTCTGATGGACTGCCATCCCCTGAGTCTAGCACGGCTATACTGTGCCAAAACTAGGAAATACAGTAGAGGAATAGTATGCTCCACTTGGTCTTCCTACTGTACACTGTACAATCCTGATAGTAGAATCTGCAATCCATCTACTCTTCCAATCCATCTACTCTTCCAATGAGAAGAGCTTGGCGTTGGGCAGGGCGCGAGTGTGCTATTCCCACCGGATCTGAGGAGAGGAGGGGGAGGAATAGTAAACATTATTTACTATTCTGTCCCTATCAGGACGCAACTCGAAGTGTTGCTTCGAGTCGCCTCCGTCGCACTTAATAACTATACTTTATCGGCCAAAGTGGCGAGAGAGGCATTTCCGTGTTGGGCGTGGCCTCTGCTCAGATCGGTTTGCGGAAGAGCGGCCTCTATTGGAATCACTGAAAACACTGAAATTACGTAAATCTACAGTAGTACATCAATGGCAGTAAATGTGTTAAAGGGGTATTTCTTTTTTTTTTTTACTTTTGGTAATATCGTCTAATCAGGCTTGTGTGGACACCCTGGACAGATTTTAATAATTTAATTAAAATAAATGAAACGTTTATCGAAGAAACACACACGTATTAGGAGGGTAGTATGAGTCACCAGAAAAAAAATAATGGGTGTTTTTAATGACTTTATCATGGTTAAAATGGAGTTTGAAGTATGGGTGTTTAAGGAGGAGCCGTCCTGCAGGAGGATGGCCTCAATCAAATATATACATCAAATATCTAAATACTGAATGAAGCAAATTAAAAGCTGTCCGGGGTGTTCACAAAAGCCTGATTATGCGATAAAATGACCAAACGTTTTTTTTTAAGTGAAATACCCCTTTAACATATGAAAATATTTTCACTGCAGAGGATGTGCATTTGACACCTATTTCCCTCATGCAAGGAAACAGTTTATAAGAGAAGATAGAGGGATTAATGCCTGAGCCTGTACATGAATGCTTTGCCTTTGTTTTGCTTACAGTATTATAGTTCATATACCATGTGGCAAATTAGCAAGTAATGAATGCTTAGCTGAACAATAAGCCCAGGGTTAGAATTTGTTAATTCTATAATGTACACAACCAGTGTTGAATGTCTCTGCCCCTCTCGCAAGCGGCAACATTTTACTTCCCATGATTTTCTGCTGTTATCAACCGATGACACTGAAGGCTATGCATTCAAACTGGGTCATTATAGCACCGTCCTCCACTGACTGTGTATAGATTAGAGAGAGAGAGAGAGAGAGAGAGAGAGAGAGAGAGAGAGAGAGAGAGAGACCGAATCTGAGAGAAAGACACATGTACTATTATAGTCGTGCCTATTGGACTGTGTCAGAACAATGAGTTGAACAGATATTAAACACGACATGATAATAATAATACAAAAAAACAAACAAAATAGGTGGTGTATATATATATATATATCCCAGTATGGAGAGACCATGCAAAAACAATAACGATAATGCGGTTGACATGACTGGCTCCTCGGCCTGGGTGATGATGATGTGGTGATGAGGTGCAAATCTAAAAGCCATTACACTGTGACTTCTATTATCACCCCTCACTGATGATTGTGTTGGGCTGCAGTTCTGAGAGAGAGAGAGAGAAAGAGAGAGAGAGAGAGAGAGAGAGAGAGAGAGAGAGAGAGAGAGAGAGAGAGAAGCACCTCAAAGCCACTGCTGCTCTTTTATGTTCCGAGTCCCGATGTGATCCGTGAGTGCACTGGTCCGGATACTTTTATTTCTTTTAATGGTGTCCTTTTGTGTTACGGGACGTCAGACAAAATGCTGAAACTGTGAGATAGAGACGGGTGGACGTATATGTTAATTAACTTGAATGAGGGAAGGAGAAGGGAGAGGAAAAGATTGTAATTGCGTGTGTGAGAGTATTCACAGGCCGACCGGGCCGCTCCAGATTGAATTCGCCCTCTTTTCTCTTTGTGAAAGAAAAGAAGCGAGGATGAGACCGGTTTTACGGCCCGGAGAGACGTTGGGTTTGGCAAGTATGAGGGCACATGGAGAGGGCGGAAGTGAAAATGACAGATAAAAATCACATAAGATTGCATAGAAAATCGTCCATTTTTACCACTCTCCAGAGTTGACCAAGTGCTCAGTACTCACTGGGTGCGTTTTAAAACTTAAGTTGCTAATGAAATCGCTCTAGTAGCCTCATAATCTCACTAGTTTAGCTCAGCTGAGAGGGCTATAGCTCTCTAAGGAGAAAAAGAACAAAGACGATCAATCAAAACGTCTTGATCGTACACACGATCAATTCAAGATGTCGCTTTTAATCACTTACTGTATCTGCTAAGGAAACATCACAAACTTTAACAACCCCATAGATCTAAAGTGTACTCAACGGCTGCCTTTTTCCCCCCTTCCTTTACACCAAAAAGAAAAGCTAATTTACACCGCGCAGCGCTCACATTTACATGCGTCCGCAATAGCAATCAAAAAGCCCCTCGCCCCTTGATCTTGGGAAAGGGATGCGTGTGCAATAATTTCTCTCTCCACTCGCTCCAGTCCTCATTACCGCAGAGATTCCTCTCTCTCTCTTGTGCATCTCATCGTGGTTGTCCATCAACAGCTTCGCTGCTTTGATATTCATGCGGTGTCGGCATTGAGATGCGGAGGGGAAGATGGTTTGGAGGTCGTGGGTCTCCTCTTCACCTATAGTCCCTCACTCGCTTTTACCTCGCCTCCTCTTTTAGAACACTCCCGTTTTCTCCTTTCCTCTGTCCTTCCCTATCACTTTTCCTCTCCTCTAATGTTTTGATTTCTTTTTTACCTACACTTTTCTTTGCCTCTCCTCTCCTCTCATTTCTCAGATGTATTCCTACACACTACTTTTTTTGTGTGTGTAAGTGATAAAGGTAGGGCTGTCACGATTATGACATTTTACATAACGATTAATTGTCACTCAAATAATTGCGATTAACGATTTAATTGTGTTTTTGTCGTTGACAATTACATGTCTGTTTGGCTTTTGGTCTTTGAAGTTGCACATGAAAAATATGACACATAACCTAAATATACAACGAAATTACTGACATATTTGACAACATTATACTTAAAAATTAACATTGATAGTGGAAATAGCCGATCTACAAGCTCCGATCTAGCAGAGCTTGTAGATTTGCTATTTCCACTATTTTTTACTTAAAAAATATATACAGTATATGAACATTTTTCAACATGGAAACGATTATGACGATTATGAAATAATTGTGACAGCCCTACATAAAGGGTACATTTTACACTCTGGATTTTACTGTAAAGAGGTTTGGCAGTGTCACCGTAACCCTGCTGTTCATTCTGCACAGCCTTCCTCTGTGTGTGGCTTTTACAGTTATTGTCAATTTTAACCCCAGTGTTCACAGCATTATCCCCCTCTCTCCCCCGTCTCCCGAATGTTATAAGCTTTCCCATGCATGCAGCCGCTCGTCTCGCCCCCTTGCAAGTTTCTTCTTTGCTAATTCAAAGCACAGCCGCTTTGAGTTGCCAGAGCTTGGTATACAATAGGGCATTAACGACTCTTGTTTTTTTGCAAGTCGACTCGACTCAGTAAAAAGTTGAGTTGAAGTCAACTTTATCGTTTGATGACGTCATCACATCATACACGACCCCCCAATTATTTTGGGGGGGGGTCCCCAGATGATTAACTTAATGTGAAACATTGTTTTCTCACTCAACTGTAAACAAACCAACATAACGTTTAAGTGTATAGAGGGTATCTTCACATTTCTAAAGTGCCAATTTAAGGACTTTTTAATACCTCTAAAATTGCAAATTAAACATTGTCCAAATTTGTCAAATATATAGAGGCAGAAATTGTGAAAATAGCAGATCTACATGTGGGAGTCGACTTGTGTAATGAAGTCGACTGAGTCGACTTGTCGACTTTTTTGTTAATGCCCTAGTATACAAGTAGGGGTAAAGCGGCCATCTGAGAAGGTTCCCAGTTTGATCCTAGGCTCTCCCTGTTATGTCGAGGTGTTCTTGAGCAAGACATTAGCGACTTTAAGCTTTGGGACAGCTACGGCAGATGACAACGGAAACCGGAAATGATCAGCGCTCGATAGATCAACCTGCCGTCGTCGCAGCCATCTCTACAGACGCTCCATTTCCACTTAGCGTCTACTACATCTGCTGCATAGACGCGTCACCATGGGAACCAAAGAGTTCAGTAAAAGGGGTGGGACCATGTCACCGACAGCTGTTTCCTTAACGATTTTGACCGCTACGGCGATTACGTCATAGCAGCCGTAGTCCCACCTCGCGTTGCGGTTGTAGAAACGGGCAGCTTAAACTGCCTATTGAACCCCTAACTGCTACCGATGGGCCAGTGGTGTTTTGCATGGCTTGTGAATGTAGTCATACTAGTCGGTGTGTGAATGTGTACGGCATTAAGATGTAATGTGTAAGGGTATTTCGCCGTTGTAGTGTGAATGGCATAATGCGAAGTATTGAGTGGTTGGAATTCAGAAAGACTAGAAAAGGCACTATGTAAATGCAGTCCCTTTAGCATTTAGTACGATGTTCTTTCTAAAAGCCTTCTATAACTTCTATAACTAACGAGGCAAAATAGTTAATTTACAAGCATTGTGAGCTTGTAGATGTAGATAGTCTGTTTTTGTTGCACAACACTGTCTGCCATACGAGGCATGAATTACGTATAACTCCCTGAAGTTTTTGGAACAAAGTTTTGACCCTGGGAGAGAAGAGCACATCCTTGAACCAACTGAAGCAAAGCCACTTGATCCGGCTTTGCTGTGGCTTCACAATCTTTCTCCATGTGAACCATACTGAATATTTTGTCCCTTTCTTACCTACTAGTATTGGTGAGCAGTCTGAGCACACCACACTGCAACATACTAACATAGAGTGTCAATTGAACCCATTTAGACCTGGACCACTTTAACCATTATTTTATGCTTTAGCTATTGGAAAATTGCAGATATACAGGTGCCACGCTGCGAGCTTGTACCGGTAGATCTGCTACTTTTGAAAAACCGGGAAAATGTGTGCAAGTCTTTGTATAATTTGACATGATTCTCTAAATGTCTTCTAAAATGCATGTTTCTGTATCAGTGGTGCTCAAACCTTTTCATCTCAAGGACCCCCAAAATGATTTGTATTTGGCCACGGATCCCTCATCTCAAAATATTTAGTTCCAGGGACCCCCAGATGCAAAATTTGAGTTACAAATGTTCGCTAAAAAATTACATATATTCAAAGAATTTCACAAGTTTTCACGACTTTTCAAAAATAGTAGATCTACAAGCTCACTGTGAGCTTGTATAGGCAAACTATTAAATAATTCCAGGTCTAAATTAACTCAGACTTGTTCTGTGTAGACAGAAGTCTTTTGTTATTATATATATATGTTTTTACATGATTGGCTAGAGTGTTTTGGGAGCTCCTCTCCTCGGTACATGAAGAGGTCTTGCTGACATGAGTTGACTATGAATGCTTATGAATAATTATACTTCCTGTCTCACGCTGTGTTGGTTAAGCCCCGTTCTGCTAGGGTTACACTACTATCTCTGAAAGACACGTGCAAGCATGTGCGTGCGCACACACACACACACACACACACACACACACACACACACACACACACACACACACACACACACACACACACACACACAAATGCACACACGCTGGAGGGGGAAAAGGCTGCGATGCAAATGGGGCCCCTTTGATCTCTGCCTGGGTCCTCGGAGCAGAGGAGGACAGAGCTGTGCGAACGTCTGACAACACGCGAGCCCCCCAAGGCCGCAGCATTTTCACCACTGACCTTTTCAGACAGGCCTACGCCGGCCAGGCCCAGCCAAAGCCAATACCCGGTGATTTATTTCATTTGGCTGCTCAAGTGCATGCACCCCCCTCGCCTTAGGCAGTGATAAGGCCTTAGCCCAAGCCTCAGGGAATTGGGCCCACCCCCTCATCATCATTGGTCGGCCAAACTGCCACGTCCCCTGAGCCTGCAACAGAGAACACAAATGACAGATGGAATCACACAGGGCTGTGCTTGGGGTCAAAAAGTTGCATCTTTCTTGTGGTGTATACATTACTACTACAGTGTAGGTGTCAAAGCTGTTCGAGTATGAAGCCCCCCCAGCGTTTAATCTTAGGCCACTTAGAAGGGTAAAGTGGAGAATACAGGAAAGCACCGTGCTTGTCAGCGGGCCGTTGACAAGACAACCAGGCTGTTTCCTGGGGGCTAAAACCTGTGCTATCTTTAGGTTTCAGAGGAGAGACTGGTGCCAGGGGAAGGCAGTTGAGGAAGGATGGAAATGGACTTTGGAAGATGCAGATGTACAAAGCCTTGCCTGCAGCAAGAGCAGCTGCTATTCAACCTCCAGGGGGTTTTATCTGCAACTGTAGCATGAGAGCGCGAGCGCCTCCCTCCTACACACTCCCACCACTCACTAAGACTCGCTAAATATCAAGTTTTCCACAGAAGAGAGGGATTTGGGTAGTCATCACTTCATATAAAGGTGCTTAAATATCATCTACTAGTCAAGCAATATGAATATTCCAAGCCGGGCCATTGTGGATGTTTGTGTATCAGCATAATGTCAGCCAGTTTCGCTTAGAAGCCCAGAATAACTGCTGGTGTGATTAATACGGAGAATACGGATTTTCTTTTTCGCCTAACTAGCCTACATCAACAGTAATGATTACCCAGGAAATTTTCCAAGCAAGTGAGAAAGCTTGCCGTTCCATGGATGATTATTTTCTGTTATGAGAAATTGCAAGGCCTTCATGTTTACGTATTGTGTGCGTATGCAATGCATGCAGCTGAGATAGGCGATGGAAAAATTGTCTGTGTGTGCGTGAGTGCGTGCATGTGCATGTGCATATTTCTCTGAGTGTTTGTGCGGAAGAAAGACAGAGCGTGTCAGTGAGAGTGATGCGAACGGGAAACACAAATGGAAAGAATGATTACATGCCGCTATTGCAGCGAGTTGAGCCATCGAGGGGTTGCATCAGGTCCGATTTGTCTGGTTTGAGGGAAAATAGCCAGAGGCTTTGAACACGTCAAGACCCCATTATAAAGATGTGCTCTATTGATCAAGGTGACTGGTTCACTTGGTTGTGCAGCGTGCTATTCAATATGCACAACCATTAAGTTATACATGTATTGCACGTCGTGCGCAATGCGTCGCTTGTAGATCGTCTATTTTCGGTGCACGACACTACCAGGCGACTAAGTATAGTTTCATGAGCCTGTATCACCTGCCAAGTGCATACCGTTACAAACACTCGTCGTCTTTGAGAAGATGCAGATTAACGGCCGTCGCTTTTTACCGCCCAGTTACAGAAGTGTCTCTAGCCGTGGATCCAATGCCTTCTCTGTTCCCATTCTCAAAGGGTAATGGTTTACCCTCGGTTACATTAGCATTCGTTCAGAGACGGGGAAGTGGGGGAGAAAAAAAACTCCTCTACAAGTCATGCTCTTCTTCCATCAAGGGAAGCGTTCGTGGAGCCCTTGTTCCCCTCGAACGGGTGTAATGCACACCGTGTATCAATCAGGGTCTTGAGCGGCTTGTTTTTGAACATCCTACTGAAAGTGAAATGAGCCAGCGCGGAGCTCAGCGGCAGGGCGGGCTGTTTTTGTCGGATGGGTAGGTAAGTGGTGCTTGCTCAAGGTGCTCCCTGTGCGGCGCTGCCCTTTGCAATGTTTTAACCCATGAAGACCGGGTAGGAGCACATTTGTGTCACGTTAGATTTGAACCAATATTTTATGCTTTAAACTAGTGAAAAATAGCAGATATACGCGCTGCGAGCTTGTAGATCTGCTATTTTTGAGAAATCGATAAAAATGTGTGCATAAATGGGACTCCCAAAATTGTATTTGTATTTCAGAAGCAAAATTTGAGTTACAAATGTTCGCTTTAGAAATACATTTATTCAAAGATTTGCAAACATTTTCACGACTGAAAATAAATAAATCATATACAAGCTCGCAGCGTGGCACTTGGTGCTCCGCTGCGAGCTTGTAGATCTGCTATTTTTCAATAGCTAAAGTATAAAATAATTCCAGGTCTTAACGTTTTAATGGCATCCTCCTCCTGACAGCGGCTGAAGCATCGCATCCAGATTGATGGGTCTGGGTGGTGGTGATGGAAGTGATGAGATGGTTCTTTCCCAATGGAGTGCACGAGGCACATAGGGCTACAACATGGTATTTACCAAAGAAGCAGGAAGAGTCTAAAAGCCCCACTAGCGGCATTCTAGAGCCCATGCTGCTGCTTACACACAACTGGACCTAAGTGGTTTGAACTGACACAGACGTTGCCATCCTAAGAGCTTTGTGTTCTCGCTAGAGCAGGGGTCTTCAACGTTTTCAGGCCAAGGACCCCTTAGCTGAGAGAGAGATGAAGCAGGGACCCCCACACATTCCATATAGTTTCATCGTTTGACAGCACAATCATCAGGTGTATTTTGTATTAGTGTCAATTTGTGTTATCAGATATGTAACCACTTGAACCGTCAATACTCAATAAACTTGGCCTTTCATTCTGTACTTAGTGTGCTCTTTTTTCCCCTCTACACCAAAACTCTTTCTCAGTTCTCAGAATATGTACGTTAGGGTTCAAGTGGTTAATATAAAAAAGGAGAAAAAAGTTTCTATCAAACAAAGATTTGAAGGACCCCCTGTAGTAACTCTGAGGACCCCCTAGGGGTCCTACTCCTGGACCCCCTGTTGAAGACCCCTGCACTAGAGGGACGAAAAAAATCTAAGAAAACATTAATATTATCAGTGACATGATTGGGGGGATTAACACATACAGCAAAGCTTGACACACGCATGACTCCCAACACCATCGTCAGGTGCGTGGGCGACACGACAGTGATAGGTCAGATTGCAACGATGACCAGTCTACCTCAGTGGCACTCTGGTGCCGGGAGAACAACCTCATCGACCAAGACCACGGTGCTGATCGTGGACTGGACAGGAGGCCGCGGAGAGAGCATAGGCCCATCCTCATCGATGGAGACGCTGTGGAAAAGGTCAGCGAGTTCAGGTTCCTCTGAGTGCACATCGAGAAGGAGCTTAAGAGCAGGAATAAGGCTCAGCAGGGACTGTACTGGTTTGGATTAGGATCCTCAGGCCTTACTACAGCAGCTCAGTTGAAAGTGTTATATCAGGCTAGGGTTCTGCCAGAGAAAAGAAAAACCTCCAGATTTGTAGATCGAACACTTACAAGTACACACACACACACACACGCACGCACGCACGCACGCACGCACACGCACACACACACACACACACACTCACAGACACACGCACACATTCACGCACTCACACATTATCACATTTATTAAAAGCAGGAAAAAATAAAGTTTGTGTGTAGCTCCCTTTTGAAGACTTTTACCACCTGAGTGGGCTGAGCGATGTTTCGAGCACACAGTGCTTACAGGACGCATCCCACACACACACACACACACACACACACACACACACACACACACACACACACACACACACACACACACACACACACACACTAGTTACTTTATTTTATGATTTCAGACATAAACATACAGATAAAATGTATGAATGTAAATTTATTTTATTGTTGCTACAGTGTTGAGGAGCCAAAACCAAAGAATGTTATACTCTCGTGTACCAGTGCTGGAGAAGCTCTCGAATCTTGAATCTTCGTGAGTGCCAGTAATTGAAAGCTCCTGTATGACTGGAGCGAATGGGGCAGATGGTTCCATCTGGTCAGAGTGTGAGAGGCTTGTCCCTCAGCGGGCTCCGCTTTTAGGGCCCCACGGCAGAGCAAATGACACTAGAGAGTTGCCAGAGAGGAGCCTCCTGAATGCTCTCTGCGCTGTTCTCTCATGGTTATCATCATATCGTCGTGGTCGGGTGGAAACCTTGTATGTCCAAAACCGTTCGTTTTGTATTTATCATTTTAAAAAGGATTTAAACTAGTGAAAACAGCGAAAAAAAACTAGTGAAAACAACGATCTACAAGCACACAACGCCTCGCACCGCGAGGCGTTGTGTGCTTGTAGATCTGCTGTTTTCACTACTTTTGTGTGACTGCCTTGTATGATGAAGTAGGGCTTTACTTTGCGAAACAAATTACAATTTTGAAACTTGGAGATACAAGGGTTCTGCCCGACAGTGACAGTGATATGCCCCTTTTCTTTTCACTCTTAACCCAGCATTACATCTAGCGTTTTCTTTTCCTTCCCCTTTCATCTTTTTTTCCTGGTTAATGATAGAGGCAGGAGAGCATTAAAACAAATCCCCCATGCTTTTGTATGCTTTTTTGGATGTGTCGCTGTCGCGCTGAGTGGTGCCAAAATGGAGAGAGGGGGCGTTGTGAGACGGTAGAGTGGTGCTATGAAGGCGAGAGGTAATGAGTGTGAGAGATTGATTGTACCTTTTTTACAAATTATGTGTGTTGTTAAAGCCTCTGTCTGTCAAAAATGATGCAGGAGTCTGGACCCAGCAACATGACAATATAATATACAGTAGACCAGTCGTTCTCAAACCTTTTCCATGTCTAATACCCCAGGGCTATTAATATGCATTTGGCTGCGGAGTGTGGACCCCCATTTGAAAATGGTGTGTGCCAGGGACCACCCATATAAGATTTGTGCGTGCGTGCGTGCGTGCGTGCGTGCGTGCGTGCGTGCGTGCGTGCGTGCGTGCGTGCGTGCGTGCGTGCGTGCGTGCGTGCGTGCGCTCGCACGCACGCACGCACGCACGCACGCACGCACACTTGCATGTATATGTTTTGGGGTACATGGCAGGCATAGAAATTCTGCAGGGGCATGTTGTGCACTTCAGACACACACACATTCACACACACTCACACACACTCACACCGACACTGTGTACATACTGTACAGACAAATAATTGATCCACCGTGTCAGTACAAACACACCTGTCTTGTCTCAATGCCAATTTAGGCCTATTTGAAACATCGACGCAGCAAATATTGAGCTTATATCTGACAGCAAACACTGAAACCTCAAACAACTAGTATTGTGTCTGCCATGTGTAACAATATAGTCACAGAATATTGAGACTTTGCTATTTTATGTTATGTTGTTGTAAAAAGTACTCACTTTATACTTAAGTAAAAAGTATCAATACAGCAATGTAGAAATACTCCGTTACAAGTAAAAGTCCAGAATTCAAAGTGTACTTGAGTAAAAGTATGAAAGCATTGGCATCAAAATGCACTTAAAGCACCAAAAGTAAAATTACTAAATGTTTGAAAATAGCAGATTTACAAGATCACAAGGCATCGCGATGCGTCACGTTGTGAGCTTGTAGATCGCCTATTTTGAAATAGCAGAGGGATAAAATAAGGATAAAGTGGTTAATGTATGTTTATCTTATAATTTATATCTGCAAAGTAACAAGTAACTAAAGTTTTCAGATAAATGTAGTGGGGTAAAAGTATAACATTTGGATCTGAGATGTAGTGGAGTAGAAGTAAAAGTATTGGAAATTGGAAATACTGAAGTAAAGTACAAATACCTCAAAACTGTACTCAAGTACAGTACTTAAGTAAATGTACTTTACACCACTGTATATTTTGCAGTCACATTTCTGGTGACGTCTTTTGGTCTGGCATTTTCACGTGACTGTCATGCAGGGAAGGTCCAAATGACGCAGTTGTGGCCTCCGTAACCAGGCGCTTCTAGGGGTCGTGTGTGCGTGTGCAATGTACGTGCAGCCACGGAGCTGTGCACAAGGTGAAATCAAGCTAGAAGGGGTGAAGGAGTGAGCACATAAGGTGGTTATGTATGACACAGGGCACACTGTGATAGGATTACAGGAGAAAAGGTGCAAACGTGTCCTTCTGCCATGGAACGCTTCTGCCGCGGCTTGGGGCAGAAAAGACGATAGAGCAACATACCATGAGAGATGCTTTGAGCAAAATAGGGATCTAAACCAGTGGATTTCAAACCTTCTCATATCAAGATCCATTATTTATTCAGCATTTGAGCCTCGGGCCACCATTTGATGAGATTTCAGCTTCTCAGACCCAAACCTATATTATATTCACCCGCTCGCCTCTCCGCTCCTCAACTTCTCCGCACGTCCAAAATAATCGCCCACCTCTCATTGGAAATTAATTGCTAGAGCCCGTCACTGCCGTACGTCTGAACGGCACTTAAGGGTCCATTTGGTTTCATTTTACACTCTAAAGAATTAAATATCTATAAGGGTCCTTTTGGTTTCATTTTACACTCTAAAGAATTAAATATCTATAAGGGTCCTTTTGGTTACCATCATTTGGCTGGGGATCACCTGGAACCCCCCCAAGGACCACTGGTGGTCCTCCAGACCGGACCACAGCTGGTTGAAAACCACTGATCTAAACTGTCCATTGTCACCACGAAAATCCATATTAATGGTAAAGAATTGATTGGCAGCACAGCATTCATCAATATGGTGCTTTAAAAAGGATGGGGGGCAATGTATTAGATTCACTGGGCTAGATTAGTTAGGCCTGCAGAGAGTGTGAAAAGCTTTTAGAAGAGGAAGTCTCAGCTTAAAGGTCATTTGGATTTATGTGGATTTTGCCGGTGCGCTGAGGGTATTTTATCAAGTAATGAAGGATCCTACAAGAGTTTGACAGATACAGCACCAATTAGGTGATCTAACACACATTTAATGCATACGAGTCATTTCTCTCTCTCTCTCTCTTGCTCTCTCTCTCTGTCTATATATACACACAGTATACTTACTGTATATACTGTGTGTATATATATATATATATATATATATATATATATATATATATATATTCATCTTCATCAACTTGTGTCTGGGCACGGCAGCCTGTGATAATGAGCTCTCTCCATCCCTTAAGTATTGGCTCCTCACATAGCATTTAATATTGTTTTGACAATTCAAGTCAAAATACGGTAGGAACTCTATAGATACGGTCTCTCTGAACTTTGAAAGTTCATTTTAATTATGTCTGAAAATACAGATACACAAGTGAAAATCTAAGTAGTATTTAATTTAGCTACTTTTGTAAAATACAGGAAATAGTATAATAACCCCAAAACCTGCTTTTGGATGAATAGTGGTCGAAGCAATGTGCATAAAAGAGGACATTTAACTGTACAGTTCATGCATTTATTCTTGGCCATTTTTCCTATTTTCCAGCCGAGTCGGTGGGTATGTGCATTCTGTGTGTTCCCCGCAACACCTTGACAGCATACATTGTTACGGATGGACCTCATGGCATTTTGTGAGGACCTGTGATATTTCCGTTTTGGAATTGCCAAGGCTCAGGACAAAAGAATGTATAGGACGAAGATAGCATATAGCTGGTTAATATTAAACAGGCAAGGAGTACTGGATGACACTAAATCCTATTGAATGAGATCCTTTCACACACATTTCTTTTTTGATCTTGCTACAGCAGTCACCGTAGCAGAAACCTGTCAGTGACACTTACTGTGGGTGACAGACGAACCCTGAGATATCATAGCTGGGTTTTTGGTATCTCCACCAGGCCAAAAGGTGTTGCGTTAAGGCCTCGTGTCAGCTTCCTGGTGGTGCTACAGTATAACAGGCCGATTTGCGTCTTTACCTGTAACTGCACCAATCAGTGTGAAACTTTGCACGCACACTCCCTAGAGGAAATATCTCTGCCCTGAATTTTTCACATCAGCCATCATAGCGCCACTTTTGTATGCACAGTTTTTTTTTATATTACTCGTTCAGATTTTTTCCAAACATCAAGCAAATCGGTACACGTGATCTCTATAGTCGTGTGATCTTATCTGTCAGATTTTTCATATTCCATCCTGATTTGCTAAGATTGGCATCTAAAGTCTGCAGGACTGGCACGCTCTGAACAAAATGCCCCAAATCATAAACACAGCGTCTGATTGCCAAGAAACTTTTCCTGCATATTCCCAGTTGGCCGAGGAAGACCAGGAGGCCAATTTGACACCTATTAGTTCTAAAGGTTTTGTCGGAACATCATGCAAATCGGTACACATTATCACCAGTAACACTCCCTAATCGGGAGATAAGCGACCGTAGGTCACTTATCTCCACAAATAGGGCAAAAATGTGTTTTGCCAAAATCTTCCTGATCCATGTTGATGACATGAGTGTAGCCATACTGTGTAGTGATTTTCGTGATTTTAGGGCAAAATCTGTGGGATGAGTGTAGACATACTGTGTACCGATTTGCGTGATTTTAGGGCAAAAATTGTAGGAGCAGTGTCCAAAAATGTGTTTTGCAAGAAGCGGCCTCATGGTGGCGCTAGAAGAGGGCCATGTGAGAAATGAGGGGTGGGGTCTCCGCGCCGGCAAGGCGGACGAATAGGTACCGGCCCGGCTGTCCCGGTCGCTCCTAGCCGGAGTTACGGCATTTTATGTGAGCTGCAGTGTAGGGGGACCTCCACTGGGGGCGGCACCACTTTTGCATCCGTTCTGGAGCACCAGGAGTGGGTGGTCCCCGGGAATTCCCCGTGAGCAGCCCCGTGGGGGTGGTCATTTGGTCAGTTTAGCACATTTGGTCATTTTTTACATCTGGGGGTCCCCCAGGGACCTGGGGGTCCCTGGAGCTCCGGGGGTCCTTGGAGGTTGTAGTTTGGCAGGTAAGGAACGTGTGTGCAAAATTTGGCATGGATCGGGGCAATGGTTGCGGAGATATGAGCAGGGCAAGAGTGTGACGTGTGAGGTGTGACAGACAGACTGACTGACGGACTGACACTTTGTGCAGGGTTTGATAGTAAATGCGACCTACGGTCGCAACTAATAATTTGATAAAGACGGATCTGTACGATTTCTCATATTCCGAACATTGTTGGCCCACAATAACTTACACGACCTGGCGGAGGCCTGTGATCCGAAGAGCACTTTTTCTACTCTTGTTCACAATGCTTTTGTTTGAGTCCCAGGGAGAGCTTTTCAGCTGAGCCCCAAATTGCGTCTGTACAACTAAATGTTTTAGTTTTTATAATTGTCACTACTAATTACTACTGCAGCAAAACACTGAGCTGAGTGAATAGAAACACAATTCCTCACAGATTGTGGCCGGTGTACGGTCGTGTACCTGCTCTACCTAACGTATTAAACCATGTTCCAGGGTCACCGTGCCAGTAGTATGCACAGTTCAAGTCTTCTTCATCGTTATCAGGATGTCCACTCTGTCGCAGTACCTTCACAATAAACAACAATGTATTTTAACCACACCCACTCAGTCACATACAGTGACATTGATAGAATTACAATAGAAAAACATGTAACATGTCTCACTGTGTTGTCAGTGGTGTTACATCCAGTGTTGAATTAGTCTTGGGTCGCGCAGTCCCCGCCGCCCCATATCTTTTCCGAGCAGGGGTCCCGCCTCTCACGCAAACGGACATGCATTGATACCAAAACCCCCAAGTTCACACCTCACCAATGCTTTTTGATATGCATATCAATAGACCTGTACAGTAGGTGTTCAGCGACGCTCGCGGGACGTCTCTAGATAAGCGACCCCCTAAACATTGAATCACCAATGCACCTCTGGTTACATCCATCAATTATCTGCCCTCATTCCTTTTCAGACCAATCCATGAATAATTCCCAGGGTTGAATCTTCTGATGAATTCCTGATCATTTATACATGATTGAATCAACATTTTTATCCAATCCATGCGCACACGCACATGCACGTGTGTGCGCGCGCACACATGCACGTGTGTGCGCGCGCACACACACACACACACACACACACACACACACACACACACACACACACACACACACACACACACACACACACACACAC
Source organism: Nannobrachium achirus (assembly GCF_963921795.1). Classification (NCBI taxonomy): domain Eukaryota; kingdom Metazoa; phylum Chordata; class Actinopteri; order Myctophiformes; family Myctophidae; genus Nannobrachium; species Nannobrachium achirus. The sequence goes on from NC_137815.1 coordinate 45,876,223, forward strand.
ACACACACACACACACATTGTTATTCTCTACTGTTAATGACCACCAGATCAGCTCATTGATTCAGACATACTTCTTTACTTTCCTGCCATGTTCTCTCTTCATTAGATGTGTAGTAAAAGCTGTCTGCAAACGTCTCCCATCCACAAGGACAGCCTCTCTGAAAACATCAAACAGGAGATTTACTGACTCTTTCTAGTTGTTTTTCTGTTCACATAGAGTTATATAGAGCTTCACAGTTTGTTTCCACCAGTAAGCAGCCCATTCATTTTCTCCACAGAGAAATGTATTATTATTATTAGCAGCTAGAAATAAGAGTAATAACATAAGTTAAACCCAGGATATACATGTTAAAGCATAATGAAACACTTTCCAATTTGGTCCTTCAACATAAATAAAAATGACATAGCACCTAACAAATTAGACCAGAAAATTATTGGCAATGGCTCATGTGAGAAGTAGTTCATTCTTTCATTCTTCAAATTATGGACATGTACACAGGCTTGTACCTTTGCCTTTTTTCCCCCTTTTCCAATTATTTTCATGAACAGAATGTTTTATGGTCATGTTTCACCAGGGTCCTGGGTTGGCTTGGTTCCAGGCTGTCTGAAATGAATGGGATTTCCACCACTTGGAACCTGCACTGCTGAAAAACATGGCGGCCACTCTTTAGGCTCTATTGTTTGATCATACAAAAGAACGTGTCTTTCATGTCCGTACAGTGGTACCGTGGCATCTCAAAGAGGCTCCATCAGCTGGAGGCAGTGCGCTTATTATGTTTCCCTGTGTCACACTCGGATGGCTGCCTCAGGGTGCATGACCACAACGTTTTCACTGATTGGACTTCATTCAAGTGCAGAAGATTGCCCCCAAACAGGGATCACTGAGCTTCCCACCGCACCGACACACACACACACACACACACACACACACACACACACACACACACACACACACACACACACACACACACACACACACACACACACACACACACACACACACACAGGTTTGCAATTGCTACTTTGTGGGGACATTACACATTAGTCTACTATCTTTGTGGGGACATTCCATTCATTTTAACGCTAACCCTAAACCCTAACCCTTAACCTAACCCCTAAAGACCTTGTGGGGACGTATTAATTTGTCCCCACATGGTTTTTTCCCTGGATTGTACTATCTTTGTGGGGACATGAGGTCCCCACAAAGATAGCTTTGCAAGCCCACACACACACACACACACACACACACACACACACACACACACACACACACACACACACACACACACACACACACACACACACACACACACACACACACACACTATCTACTACTAGTCTATTCTCTCTGTCCTCTGTCTCTGTCCAACTCTTAATCACTCTC
>NC_137815.1:45882606-46010106 GCF_963921795.1 Nannobrachium achirus
AACTCTATTTTTGCAAGACGTATTAAGGTTTACAAAAACCGAAAATCTTCGGTTCCTTTAATAAAATGAATTACATAATCGGAGGCCTCAACGAAGCCCCGGTCTAGCCCTGGATCCAAGCCGCCTACCAAGCTCTCTTTCCACCGGCCCGTAATCGGGCAACGCCGCCGAAACGCGCCGCCTAATCCAATACAAAGTCACATCTTTAGAGCTCATTTTCTCTGAACTGTGTTCCTACTGCAGCGGAAACGTTTTTTTTTTGCGGCTGAATAGCTTCAGATCGGTCTTCTAAAAAATAAAAAAAGCGATTTCTAACTGTTAGCTCTCGGCCTCCATTTCACGTTCATAACACTGTATGCAGAAAAAACACAAGCCACTTCTTCGTGGTTAACCGGATGTTACTATGAAGCCTTATGGAGGAATGGCTGGCACTCTAGCGGCCACTTGTTGAGCCTGGCAGTTATCCAGTTAAGTACAGTACTTAAGTAAATCTACTTAGTTACTTTAAACCACTAACCCCTTCTTTAGGGCTAGCCAGTTCCAGTAACCCAGTGGCCATTCAAGTGTTTACAAAGGTGAACACTTGAACAATGCAGCATTCCAAATGCTGCATTGCTGGTTTTTTTTATGTAAGATAAAACCATACTACACCTTGGTGAATATTTTAAAAAGACAGGCCATTATATATCTTGACATTTTACTTGCATACGTTAAATGCCAAGGTCGTAGGATCACAACTCGAATGGAATTCTACGTGATCATAGATGTATTCTATGCTGGTGGCAACTCTGTCTAAGGTCATACCGTGCAGTGACTGTATTCATTTTGGATTTCTGTGCATTGTGTGAAGTGTGACTTGAGCTTCAGAGATTCAGTAATAGATTTGTTTGACTGCAATCTTGTCAAATCCGGATGATTAGCTTACTTGGAACCAGTTACAAGGAAGTATTGATTGAACCCTAACCTTACCCCACAATAAACATTTTTTTTTCTCATGAAACAAAACCCTTTCTGGCAGATCTCCAGACTACATCTTTTGCAGTGTCCTTTTATAGTCGCTCAGCCCTTTGATGCACTGACCATGTGACTCAACTTCCCGCTCATTGTGGCATTGTTGTCATCCTTTCCTGTATCTCTGTACTGTCTGGTGCAACAGAAGCGGAAAAGCCTGAAAAGTAATAAGCAAAATACTCCAGCACAAAAATGACTTTCGTGAGGCAAGCTTAACCTTCTTAACCTCGCGTCACCAGGCTTTCTTGGGGGAAAGCCTGGTGATCCTTTATAACGGGCCGTGTGATCCTGTCTAGGCGGAAACCACAAGCAGAAGAAGCGGCGTTGCTTTGTTTTGTTTCCCCTCGTTTGTTTTCCGAATCCCTATTAAAATGCTTGAGTAGCCTAGTGTAGTCTTGCCAGTCGCTACGATGCATATACCCAAACGGATTTTCCAAAAGCAAAACTACACCGCATCAAGGGATTTATTAAGTAGGCCCTAAAAGTATGTCCTTGAGCGCAGGGGAATTATTTTGGGTTAAAACTGAATCCGGTTTGATAGTTCCGGCCAAAGTGTAGTCCGTCTAGGACTAAAACATGACGTAGAGTTTCCGCTTCAAACCCCGAAAAGTGAAGGGACCCTATAGGCTAGTCAGTTCTTAAGACACCCTGACCCTGTGTGTGTGTGTGTGTGTGTGTGTGTGTGTGTGTGTGTGTGTGTGTGTGTGTGTGTGTGTGTGTGTGTGTGTGTGTGTGTGTGTGTGTGTGTGTCTGTGTGTGTGTGTGTGTGTGTGTGTGTGTGTGTGTGTGTGTGTGTGTGTGTGTGTGTGTGTGAGATTGGGGGGGGGGGGGTTTGAGCTTCTCGGCAGGAGTCAGGTCAATCATTCAAAGTGACAGGCTAATAAAGGGCCTCTCTGTTAGTGAAAGGTAATAGTGGCCCATACATAGGTGACTGATCTGTCATTGTCCTCTCCCTCTCCCTCTCTCTCTCTCTCTCTCTCTCTCTCTCTCTCTCTCTCTCTCTCTCTCTCTCTCTCTCTCTCTCTCTCTCTCTCTCTCTCCTCTTCTCTTACTCTGCTGTAAGTGGTTTCCCTATTGTTCGGCTGTGTCCAATTCAGCATTAATGTTGGCTTACCTGCCACGAGTCCATTAGACCAGCTAGACTTTTTCTTCCACACGCCTGGTGGAATTAACACTGGTTGTGTGGCGGGGAGGGAGGGAGGGGGGGGAGGGGGGGGGGGGGGGGGGGTTGCCAGCAGAGGCTGTACGAGGTGGTTGAAATTGCTATGTAGTCTCAGCAGGCTGGGTAATACACAATGTACAGTATATACCCCATGGGGTTACACTTTGATAAGAGGAACAATTTCCCTGCATATCGCTGTGTGTGTGTGTGTGTGTGTGTGTGTGTGTGTGTGTGTGTGTGTGTGTGTGTGTGTGTGTGTGTGTGTGTGTGTGTGTGTGTGTGTGTGTGTGTGTGTGTGTGTGTGTGTGTGTGCGCGTGCGTGTGCGTGTGCGCACGCGCGTGTGTGTGTGTGTGTGTGTGTGCGCACAGCTCATGTTTTTCCTACTCTCTCCCTACTATCATTTTATAAAATAAAATAAAAATTCTGTCTGTCTTTCATTCTGTCCTCATCCATTTTTTCCTCACTGGGTTGACCATTTGAACAGAAATTGAGCAGGAACTTATGAAGCGGATTTTACACTTTTCCCAAATTGAAGCTGTTTATTGGCATTTTGGTCACGGGCTATGGGGTCTGTAGTCATGGCCGTAGCCCCACAGCCAGGATGGACGACCATGAAGTGGTTTTATTTTCTAAGCCAAATGTAGTGTGGTAGAGGGGATACTTAGTTTCAGGGATATGGGAAAGGGGTTACTGAAGCCCAGACAGTACATCCTACTATAAATGCGTAGAATCTCTGCGTGCGTGACTGTCTGTGCATCTGTAGTTCACATATCTCGAGAACCGACTGACTCGACTTCAAACTGCGCCAAGTGAGAAGTCAGTCAGCTCTCCAAACATTTTCAAAAATAGTAAAAATGGCATGTCAGCTATTTTCACTATTCGCCATATGACTGCTTTTTTAATAGTGCAATTTGGGGTCATAGGTGGGATGGCCAGCTTGGAGGGTGATGAATGAGGTGTGCATACCAGGCAGTGAGGCAGAGGACACTATATCATCAGAAGAGGTCTACATCGTCACTGTCAGGCAGAAACCTCGTATCTCCAAGTTTCAAATGTGTGTTTTTTCGTAAAGTAAAGTCCTACTTCAACATACAAGACTGTCGCATAAAACTAGTGAAAATAGCAGATCTACAAGCACACAACGCCTCGTGCGAGGCGTTGTGTGCTTGTAGATCAGCTATTTTCACTATTTTAAATCATTTTTAAAATGATAAATGCAAAACGAACGGTTTTTGACATACCGGTACAAGGTTTCCACCGGACAACGACGATATCTATCTGTGTGTGTGTGTGCATTCGTCCCTCCGTTCATCTGTCTAATCTATCCTACCTGCATCTTGACATCCTCACCCCGCTATACCGTTTCTCTTGCACTCCCTTCCTCTGTTCATCTTTATTATTCCTCTCTCCACTCTATGACCGCTCCCCCCTCTCTCTCGGCCTTCCCTCAGCGCTCCTGTCGTCGGCTGTAGTTCTCTCAGGTAGCCGTGCTGCCCGCCCTCCGGCAGCGCTGGCGGTGCTAACATCGCTCCACCACTCGTAGGTGGCTTCAGCTGGGGGGAAATTGGAGCCATGCATCACCCTCTCTAGATTGTTGATAGAAAAATTCCATTACAGTCTGTCTCATGTCTCCCACGAGACGTCACAAAAGGGGGTGGGGGGGTGGGGGGGTGCGGTCATCAAGGGAGAAAGACACAGGGGAGGGAGATGCAGAGGGAGAGTGAGTGGGGAGATTCATTGAGAGAGAGGGGAGAATGTATGAGATAGAATATACAGAATTAGTCAGCGAGAGAGAGAGAATGGAAAATGTAAGAGACAGAAAGAGAAAGGAGCATAGATAATGAGGGAATGGAGAATTAGCTAGAGGTGTGTGTGTGTGTGTGTGTGTGTGTGTGTGTGTGTGTGTGTGTGTGTGTGTGTGTGTGTGTGTGTGTGTGTGTGTGTGTGTGTGTGTGTGTGTGTGTGTGTGTGTGTGTGTGTGTGTGTGTGTGTGTGTGTGTGTGCGTGCGTGCGTGCGTGCGTGCGTGCGTGCGTGTGCGTCTGTGAAGAGACTAGAACTAGACAGAGTGAGAATAGAGAATGAAGGACAGTGAGGAGGAGGGAGTGGGCGCGTACGTGAGCGGGGGAGAGACGGAGAGAGAGAGTGCGTTGATAAAAGATGTCCAGGTGTGGTGTGGACAGGATAAAAGGCTAATGGCCTGAAAGTATGACCATTATAATGCATCACTGTCACTGCTGTTTGAACAGCGGTAGAACTGAGGGACCATAAAAACTTGGTTCTGTCCAGCCCTGCTGTCCGAGCCCGACACTTACAGTAACACTCCATACTAATATAGCAGAGTTTCATGTCCAATGCTGTACGGCGGGGTCCGTTTAAAACTATGTGGCTCTTGGAAAATATCTGTCTTTTCTCTTTATAATTAATTAATATATTAAGGTTTTAAGGTATTGGTTTTTTCGTAAAGTAAAGCCCTGCTTCATCATACAAGACTGTCGCACAAGACTAGTGAAAACCAGTCGCTGCAAATAATCACTGCCCACTCTCACACACGCGCGTACACACACGCGCGTACACACACGCGCGTACACACGCACACGGCCGTGTATTCCTCTGAGTCGATCTGTACTGCACCTAAGCACGGACAGTTAAACACACACACAAAAACACGGTGACAGTGGCTCCGTTCTTTTCATTCACAGAGAGAGAGAGGCAGCAGCTTGCCTTGTTTCTCTCAACTTGAAAATGGTTGAAAGAGTGTACCTTTATCCAATGCGCCCATTCACTCACACATTCATTCACCGATGGCAGAGGAAACCATGCAAGGCACCAACCTGCTCATAGGGGCAACTAGGGTGGAGATGCATGATGGTAGTTTGATAGGGAGAAGAAAAAAAACACATAAAAGTCAACATAATATCATGGCCCTCCTGGCACAGATTCACAATTGTGTGTGTGTTTTCTACCATCTGCTGAGGTTTTGTGGTTTAAAGTTCTGCTGTCGTGGTTAATGTTGGCATCATTTTCTCTTTGCTTGGTCTGTTTCATTGCTGGAATAACGTCTGCTCTCTCTTCCTCAGCAATTCAAAGAAGTCCTTATTTACACAAGTTGTATGTGTTCTTGGGGTGAGTTCTTGTGTTGGCAAGTATGCGTTCATTGTATTTCTGTCTTAAGAATTTCACTACAATTGGTCTCGCTTTTTCCCAGAGTGCTTTTCCCAACTGCACTTGTGATTCAAATGAAACAACCCTCTTTTCCATCCGTCAATCAACTTGGCCTCGAGAGACTTGAAGGATGGATTTTTCGCTTTGTCATAATTCCATCAATCCTAATGAGGACAAGAAGTCTGCCTCTTTTGTGTTCAGAATTTCCACATAGAATACCTTCTGCTCTTCCATCAGCTCTCTAATGGTCTCTATGGAGAAATCAATCCTAATCATTAGCAATGTTTTAGTTTTGTTTGCTACAGCACATAATTACCTGCTGTTGATGAAGATGTGATGGATTTTAAATACTGAAGAGATTGCCTGGGGCCATGTCAATCCAGAGTTTCTTTGTCACTTGCTTAGGCTGATTCAAGCACAGCAGAGGGAGTGGAGTGGAGTGGATCCACCGGATATCAAAATGCAAAAACATCCACAACTTTTGTCTGCTTGTCCACGTACCGGTAGCTTGTCATAAGATGTCAAGTAACACATTGGATTAAAAATGTTCAGATTAGTATAGTTAAAAAGGTTTGAGCAGTGTTGCAGTGCTGATTCAATGTTTGGGGGTAGGCCTACGTGGTTTTCATGACGTCCCGCGCACGTCGCTTAACCCTTAAGTTCTGTTCGGGTGCGTTTTACATTTTCATTTGAAATAAAAACGTAGAAGTTTAAATTTGTTCCACTTGAAACTCACTGGCCTTAAAGATTCTTCTGAGATGAACATGTAAAAAAAATATTTTTGCACTACACCCATGCTACACCCCCCTCATATTTTTTGAACCTTAAGTGCTGTTCGGGTCATTTTGACCCGGAAGCACAGATGCACAGAAATACACAGTATTATGCCAAAACACAGACACACAGTCACCCCCACTTCTAACACCCCCCTTCCGAAGCCCCATTCCATGTTTTTTTACATGAATTTCAGCTAAATCAGTAAAAACGCCTAGCTCTTTCAGTGTTTAATGTGATATAGCAAAGCAGAAATGCAAACATTTACCATATCATATGAATTATTTGGTATTGAGTCAAAGTCAATGTATCATGATGATTTGTTAAGTTCAAATTTATATTTGTGTGTTGTTTTTTTTTAAACCAAATATCCCCCGGGTCAAAATGACCCGAACAGAACGAAGGTGTAGTGAATCTGAACAGAACTTAAGGGTTAACACCTAGTATACAGGTCTATTATACAGGCTTGTTTCTTTGTTAAAACACCCTGTTGTGACACTAAAGCGTTGTTGAGGTGTGAACTTGGGCGGTTTTGGCCGGACTAATTCAACACTGGATTTGAGTGTTAGGAGCCCAAGCTCATTCAGCTGCCAAACAGGAAACATTCATTCCCATTCGCTAACAAGCTAACACATAGCAGATATACCCCCTCAATCTAACAAGCTAACACATAGCATATACCCCTCAATCTAACAAGCTAACACATAGCATATACCCCCTCAATCTAACAAGCTAACACATAGCATATACCCCCTCAATCTAACAAGCTAACACATAGCATATACCCCCTCAATCTAACAAGCTAACACATAGCATATACCCCCTCAATCTAACAAGCTAACACATAGCATATACCCCCTCATTCTAACAAGCTAACACATAGCATATACCCCCTCAATCTAACAAGCTAACACATAGCATATACCCCCTCAATCTAACAAGCTAACACATAGCATATACCCCCTCATTCTAACAAGCTAACACATAGCATATACCCCCTCAATCTAAATGGTTCATTTATGCAGTATATTTAAGCAGAACGCTGTTCATTTTTCATGCTCATTAATGGTCTCAGCTCTGTTCCTGGAGCTGTCTGTTATACAATTCCCGCCACCTCCCCAGCCTCCTCCTGTGGCTTGCCATCTAAGTTAAATGTATGATTGTGTGGGTTGTATGATGTTATATCGGTGTATGTTAATTTATTCTTTTGAAGGACTCAATATTTAGATGTTTGTTCTGTGGAATATATGTTTCTGTTGATTGTATATTAACGTTATGCCCTTAAAGGGGCATAAGTTATTGCTATGCAATAACTATCTCTATCTTATGCTCTGCTTCTGGGGTGGTTTGTGCATGATCTCAGATATTCTGTGTTTGTGATCTCAGATATTCTGTGTCATGCTTGCCAGCATCTGTGCAAGCATAGATAATGAAGTATCACAGGAGTCCCACCACCAAACCGAATGAAATAGATTGGCAATAAATGATTATTCCTGATGAAAGTGTACTTGTTTTTATGCTGAAACTAAATTTGTTTTGAAATGCAAATTCAAAGCCACTGAACCTCTCATCTTTGAGATTACTGTATCTCTCTAACAAGAATCTAGGATCTATAATTTAAGATTCTCTCATGTAAGCCTTTCATTCAGCATGGTGAAAAACTGAAGTTGAAATAGTTAGTTTTTTTAATGAAAGTCTTATTCGTCTTATATCTGCATACAGTACATCATCAAAATGCCTTCACATGCTGCTCCACTGATTGATTGATTGATTGAAGAATTTATTAGAAGTTTGCAATAGAAAAAAGTACAGTTTCATGACAGTACAAATCACTGGTACAAGGTCAACTAAAAGGAGATCCTAGAAAGCCGAAGCTTACTTCCACAGGAACCACACTTTAAGTATCTCATATAACATTGAAAGACAGACGGATAGAACATAGTACTTTATCTAGGATAATATCAGTTTCATAAGCATAATATCAAATACAAAGGCAGAAAAAAAGTAAAAAAAGGGGGGGGGGGGACATGGGGGCTTAGTCTATTTACAAGTCACAGGTAGCAGCTGTCTGAAGGTGACTTTTCATACCAATTTTGAAGGAGGCTAGGGATTTGCTCTCCTATAAGGCTTGTGGAAGGGCGTTCCACATGTCCACTGTCTACAATGGAGCACTGGGATTTATTACACATTTTAAATCCCTTACTCACCACTGCTATTTGTATGCTCAGGTCTGCCTATCTGCCTGTAGACATAACCACTGGATCCATCTTACCTACAGATCTACATGTCAAAGAAAGTATGTGTGATGTTATCGTCTTCACCTCCAGGACTTATTCTTTCTATCTGTCCCTGAAGCCTGTTATGAATTGGTTAAAATAATAGGTGAACATTCGGCCAAAATAGCAGATCTAAGTGAGATTGTAGACTGCCTATTTTCGGAGATGAGATTTGGAGTACAGGGAAAAAACAAGTAGACCAAGGATAGACCCCTGGGGGACCCCGGTCAACAAAGAATATGTGGTTTAAGTGATTAACACATAGGATGCCCAGGATTATTCAACATTTAATCGGCAGGTGCCCATGGCAACGCGCTGAGGCGGGGCTCTTGGGAATTCTGAAGGACTCTTCCTTGTGCGTCACAGAATGGGATGCTCGGTAGGCCAATCAAAATGCAAGACTGGCGGACTCCCTCTTTCCCATTGGAGGGGGCAGAGTGCCTTCCGCAGTTCCACCAGTTACACAATTCCGCCAGCGCTGTTTGACCCTCCTAATACGTGAGCAGGCTGTGTTTTTTCGATAAGATTTTTCATTTATTTTTAATAATCTTTTATTGTATTTAATGTTTTCAATTTTCCCAAAGAATTATTAAAAATAAATGAAAAAAGTTATTGAAAAAACACAGCCTGCTCACGTATTAGGAGGGTAGTATGAGTCACCCGAGTGTTTGGAGTTACAATGGGTGTGTATGGGGAGAGGCCCTGGGCCTGGAGGGCCTGATAACATTTACAATCAAATACTGGTATCTAAATATTGAATCAAGCAAATTAAAATCTGTTGAGGGTCTGTAGCAAGCACTAATGTAATAACGGCTCATAGGGTCTTCATAAAAGCCTGATTAGATGATAAAATGACCAAAGGTTTTTCTGAAAGTGAAATATCCCTTTTGGTATGCTGCTCCCCCTGATTGGAATCAGCTACAAAATCACTAGAGTCTTGGGGAGCCGGTCTCACTGGATGCATTTAAAGTAATCATAAATGATTTATAGGCAGGCAAATGTTTCGACTGATGAATTTACCCCTGATGATAGTTTATTTTATATTTTATGATTCTGTAATTTGTTCATTAATTTTCATCAGCATGCTTCCCCCATGTGTGTGTGTGTGTGTGTGTGTTTGTGTTGTGTGTGTGTGTGTGTGTGTGTGTGTGTGTGTGTGTGTGTGTGTGTGTGTGTGTGTGTGTGTGTGTGTGTGTGTGTGTACTGTATTTGTCTGTCCACTAGTACAACACTCAGCATCAAATGTCTTGTGTATGCTGCCTTACAGAGAGAGAGAGACAGAGAGACAGACAGACAGAAAGAGGTGCAATTTTCCGTTAGACAGTGTAACACTAAATTCACACCAGCAGCGGTATTTTGCTGCTACGTTGTCTACTGTGAAGAATGACTCATTCCCCACTCCGACAGGAGGTGGAGCCAACAAAAAGTGAACCAGCTAAGTTGAGAAAAGCAAAACCTTGTCACTGCCACTGTGTGGCGAGACGAAGCGGCATCCAACCAGAAGCGTGCTGGACTCTGAAGCAGGCGTGGACTAGACATACACACTTGACACCACTTGAGAAGGACACTTGAGAGCTCTGTTGTTTGGTACGGAGGCTAGCTTTGTGGCGCTCGGAGCACGACTTGGCCATTTGGTGAATGGCCACACTATTCGCTCACCGCTGCTGGTGTGAATTTGTGTACAGTTAGGTGGGTACTTCCTTCATAGAGAGACCTACCGAACAAGAACGTTTTGATTTGCAGATCCGAAGATGCGGATCCGAGAGGGCAAAGGTATTTCATACTGCCACACAGAAAGAGTTCTGAATGCCAAACCCAGCCCCTCTATCTGCCCACTTAGCTCAATGAATCTGCCTACCTGCAACACCACCTCTTTCCTACAAAGCCAAAGTGCAGTAAGTACGTGACGGTCGCAAGTTACTATGAAAACCTCCACCGTCTGTCGCGTCACGTCACGTCACACTTTTGGCCCTACTCTTATCTCTGCCACCGTGGCCTCTATCCATTCCAAACTTTGCACACAACTCCTTGGCTGGCAAACCACAACCTCCTCCCCTGATTTCTCACATGCCCCTCTTCTAGCGCCACCATGAGGTTGCTAAGGTCAATTTGTGTATATGCGAGTTGGCGGTCGCTTATCTCTCGATTAGGGAGTCTTACTGGGGTATCTTTGTGATTTTGGGGGATGAACAATTACCTCAAGGACAGATTAGAATTAGTGCAATATCTCATTTGGCTGTCCGGTTGAAACACCCATTTATCATTATTTTTATCGTAGTTACTCCACTACATCTGGGTCACATTAGTTATTTTTTGTATTGGAATTCCTGTAGGCAAATCTTAGATCGCTTCATAAGAACTGTGTTCCAAAAATAAAAAAAACAAATCACCCCAGAGTTTTTATTCATGTGGATATGAAGCATCGACTGACTGTGATTTGCCTATGGGAATTCCAATAAAAAAATAACCCTGAGGGATAGCGCCCTCTAGGGGCAGTGATGACAGGCTTCTGAGCTCTATTGATGCTGAATCTCCTTCTGACATGCTATGGCAAATATTATGTCAAAGAGGTATGAAAGTTTTGCCATTTCTTGGGACAGGTCGTGTTTATGCATGGTCACTCAGAGAGGGATTACAGAGGTGTTTGTACCTCCTGGATGGCCAGAACATCTCGGGGGTTAAAGAACTGCCAAAATAAGTTAGGACAGGCCCGGCCCAGACATTTATTGCCTAGCCAGCTGACCAAAGTTTTCCAGTGCGGATGGGCTAAGTGTTATTAATGGGGGATGCCTCCTGGTGGCAATTTGCACTCCAAAAAGCAAACTTTCTAGTAAATTATAAGGTTTGTTTTATTTCAGCAACTTTGTTAATTATGCTGCTGGCTGTCTTGACTCGGACACTCTTGAAAAAGAGATTAACTCAATTAGACTGTTCTCCATTTGGCCTATAGCCTGCCCTCCGGTCTGTCTTTGTAGCCCTATAAGCTCCCTCTTCATCTCCTTCTGAGCAGCCTTGGCGCCCTTAGTGTCCCCTGCCACGAAATCCTTCTTCTTCCTGTTCAGAGGGGCTTTAATGGCCCCATTGATCCATGGTTTGTTGTTGGGAAAAAGCAGCAACCTTTTAGTGGGTACAATGCTCTCCTCCTCACAGGACCTGACGTGATCCGTAACACAATGGGAGAGTCCTGCAATGTCCTCACGGTGAACCCTCTTGAATAAAATTACTTGTCCAACAGCAATCCTTCAGTGTCTCCTCTGTCTCCTCAGACCACTGAATACTCTTGGCAGTATGTTGCTACATACGTTGGTACAGTATATGGTGAAGGTTGTCAGGGTTTCAAAGATTTTAACCACTTTCAAGTCAACCTGTCAAAATCTCAGCTTAAATATCTGCTGAGTCAAGGGTTGGGGTGCGAGGGTAGGCACACTAAATCTCAGCATTCATATAGCTATAATATTGTAAGTGGAATCTGAAAGTTATGAATTTTCAAGAAAAACAAATGCAATTGTAAAAGTATAATTGCGCATAAAAACCAACATACAGTAAGATGAGTCCAATCAGCTTCAGGATGAAGCTCATTGTTATTCTCCCTGCAAAAAGTGAGTTGCAAACCTTCTGAACGGGCAGGACAAAAGCCAAGTTTCTATACCAGGTCATAACTTCATGGCCATTAAATAATCAACTAAGGATCAGAAAAGCAGAAGGGATTGGTTATCATTGACTGGAGATGCAGTTGCATTCTATTTTAATTCTGCATGACCTTTCTGACCTCAGTCACCCAACGAACCACTCAGCTCAAGAATTATTCATAATAATAGAAGACGTGCTGGGAGGTTTGCTAGACTACAAGATAGATTGGAAAGTGTTATGCTGTTGGAGCGAGAAGTGTGTGTGTGTGTGTGTGTGTGTGTGTGTGTGTGTGTGTGTGTGTGTGTGTGTGTGTGTGTGTGTGTGTGTGTGTGTGTGTGTGTGTGTGTGTGTGTGTGTGTGTGTGTGTGTGTGTGTGCACGTGTGCGCGTGCGTGTGTGTACGTGGCCTTCAGATACTAATTGCCGAATTATGCTCCACCTATTTCGTTTTTTTAAAGGGATAAATACTGTAACATACATGTAACATGAACCTGGTAGGATTTGGAGTTGGGGGGGTGGGGTTGACAATTTCTACAGTACAGCAATATCGACAGTCACAGCAACGATATATGAATAGCCAATTTCATATATCGTTGCGGTCGCGCTGTAACCTCTTATCTCCATATTTTTCATGAAAACGTATGCTCTACTTCGTCATTCTACAGTGACGGACAAAAGTAGTGTAAATAGGCGACCTTCAAGCTCAAACGCATTGCATCGCGACCCCACCCCCACAACCATGGACACTATGATATGAATTGAGGGCGAGTGTTCCGGGCGAGTGTTCTGCATGTGTTCTACATCACGCTCTGACATCACTGTGATGTCAGAGAAACCACACTAAAATCTCTTTTATGCCCATATATGGAGATCCCTGATGTCATCAATATTAAGCCCATATCTAACAGGACTTCATATGGGAATGCCCATATATGGAGGGAAACAGCCCATATCTGTGTGGCTTTCACATAACAAATAACTGAGTAAGCATGTTTTGGGTCTCACAACATCTCCATATACAGTACATGGATCTCCATATATGGGTACCAGGGGTCTCCATATGGGTCCGATATACATCATTAGCCAGATGGCCAAGACATGGCGCGACTTCGCTTGTCGCCCTTAGGTGTCTTACTGGTATACGTAGTGTGCGACATGTGACATGAGGCTTGTTGCAACACATGTTCTTGTTGCGAGGCAGACATTAGGTTAGGTTTATTCTAACTTACACAATTTTTACAAAGTACAAACCATTGAATCCAGTGCAGTAAACTACAATGAATAACTTGGAAAAGGCACACATAGTGACTGTCTGTCGTCATTACAATAATTGCAATCAAAATGAATCATGGATGATCATGATTAATGGATTAATTGTAATGATTAAATGGGGGTGATTAAAAGCATCCCCTGGCCCCACTGACATGTAGAATTAAGACATCAGTTCGTGACCGACAGAGACTCACAGGAGATCTTAATTTAGCATCCAGAACTGTAAGTGTGAAACTTGATGAAACTATAATTGTGCTTTTATATCAACTATTCATTACTACAATATTACACACAAACACACATACATATTCTAGGCTACACTGTGGGTGTTTGATATCTTGAACGGATATGGATTCAGATCGCACTACACAGTAGGGACGGCAATACGAGTGTTGTAATTATCTTCACTGTGACAAATTGTTTTTCTCTGGATGTTTTTGTTTTTGAAGGATTGCCATTGAATAATTTCCTCGCAGCATTCCCATTTTCCTCCTTATGCTAAATCGCCCTAGGAGGGTTTTAGGAGGGTTTGAGTTTAATGTATTTGTGGCGTTTGCTGTCTTGGGAGAGACTGGAGCGAGTAAGACAGAAAGAGGGTGGATAGCCGAGGAGCAGATAAGGCAGATACATATAGAGGAACAGGCCGGCAATAGAGAGATAAGTGTAGATGCGGGGCTGATCTTTTAAGTCTCTCATGTCTCATTCTTGCTAAATAGGGTGCGAGTGGGGCAGAGAAGGTGGGGAACTTTCAGGTTTGTGCGCTGCGGACCTGTGGCCAACAGATAAGGTTTTTCTTTTCTGATGCCAACAGTACGAGGCAGGGAAACGTCAGCTCAGTCACTGTCACCGAAAGAGAGAGAGCGAGAGAGAGAGAGAGAGAGAGAGGGAGAGGGAGAGGGAGAGAGAGAGAGAGTTATTAATTTGAGAGGGGTGGAGTTGGAGGCGTAAAAAGTAAGCAGATGAGATAAGTTGACAACAAAATGGAGGGAGGGTTTTGGCCAAAATGATAAGATGAAATTAAATGACAAGGGAGGTTATGGAACTAAAGATGAGGACAGGAGAGGAGACAGAGATATGGCACTGTGAAGAATGAAGAACATGACAGCCGAGGAAAAGACATCAACATCATAGTTGTTGATGTCATAGATCCGGGAGACAGGATGGAATGTCAACAAGTGTAGACTGTGGACCCGTGTTGACAGGAGCTCTGTGAAGCTGATGGAATACCAGAGGAGTCTGACCGAGGCTAACGGAGCTAAGAAATGTCCCCAACAACAACACTATCTATCTATCTATCTATCTATCTATCTATCTATGTCTGTCTGTCTGTCTGTCTGTCTAGTATTGACCATATTCACACGACGGCCATCTTGCCATTAAGTTAATGAAATGCCACCCCAGTTGCCACCCGGTTTCAATGCAAATTTCAAACATGGCCGCCAGGTCAATTGCACTTATTCCTCACAACGCCATTTTATATTATTGTATGACAGTCAGTGTCAAACAAAAATAGTAACAATAGTAATAATAATCGAGGTGTTGTGAGCTTGTAGAACTACCAAAATAAAATACAAATGTACTGTACAGTATATACCGGTAGCCTTTTTTTGTATTATTAATTTATTGTGGAAATGTAAAAAGAAAAAAGTTTGTCTATAACGACATGCAAAGATAGAGACACCAGGTTGAAACAAGAAACAAGTAGTTAAAACTTAAATATGCCGCACAAAAGTTTCCACATTCTTTTTTTTAACTTGATTTTTATTTTGTCACATGCGCTCACATTTACAGGGTCAACATTTTACATAATTTTCATCATCATATTACAGTCCATTTCAATCCTCGTGGTGTCATTTTTCCGGGTTGTGTATTCAGTCCATTTCTCCCATTCTTCAAGAAACAACTCTTCCTGTATCCTGAGTCTGAGTTTCCACATTCTAAAGGAAATAGTGAGAGTGTAGATGCTGCTGTTTTAATTATAAAGAATGAATAGACGATTCACTCCATAATTAATTATACAGAGTTATAATAGAGTGAAAATGTGTTAGGATGCATTAGATTCTTACAACGTACAGTCTGTGTTAGCCACAGTGATTCAGGTGGTCCATTTGGTTAACAACTCTCCATCATTTAGCTGGGGACCACCTGGAACCCCCTCAAGGACCACTGGTTGAAAACCCCTGGTTTAAGTGCTTAAACAATCAGCTGAATATGACTATTTGTCTTGCCAATCAGGGTGTGTGCATGACTGTTTGTGATAGGGTGCCATGCCTTTGTTTATAGGCCAGTCAATCTGAGGTTTGACCCAAAAGAAATTGCAATAGTAATGGTTCAAGGTTTTTTATGATCCTTAGAGTCATTAAAAAAAACATGTGTGTGTGTTGCGTGCGTGCGTGCGTGCGTGCGTGCGTGCGTGCGTGCGTGCGTGCATGAGTTACCGTAAATGTGAGAGAAACCACGGCAAAGCAGAACGCCCGCAACACTCCAGATCAAACAAAAGTCTGCACAAAAGGTGCACGGCTCAAAAATATCAGGAGAGCGAAAAAAATAGCCAGCACACAATAGATGTCCTTCCTTTTCACTTGGTCTATTTACCGCTCCACAGACAGAACAGCGGACGTGTTTCAACCTACCGGTAACAGGTCTTCCTCAGCGTTGAATGACAAGGTAAAAGAGCTAAAGGTGTGAGGGACAGCTAGGGCCAGGAGGTGACATCGAACGTGGTTTGGCTGGCTGGGCAGCCAGAAAGACAGGGCAGGCAGGGCAGAGACTGTCTGAGTCCAGTGGAGAAGAGGCAAGTGAAGACAAGTGGACAGACAGGCAGTTAGACTGTGAGGGGAGAATACACAGCCAGCCAGCCAGTCAATCTAATGTCCTACTGCAGTGGTTTTCAACCAGTGGTCCGGGGACCACCATTGATCCTTGAGGGCGTTCCAGGTGGTCCCCAGCCAAATGATGGAGAGTTTGTAACCAAATGTATCCTTATAGATAATTCTTGAGTGTAAAATGATTGTACATTTTACGCTCCACAAGAGTTAAATTATTGTTAAACGTCTTAATTTCTGAATTTACAAGAGGTCTACACATTTAGAGAATGTTAATGTAGAAGTCTTGGGTCTGAGAGCTTAAATCTCATCAAATGGTGGCCCGTGGCTAAAATGGCGAATAAATAATGGGCCTTGATATGAAATAGGTTAAAACCACTGTCCTACTGCATCTCTATTCTGGGCACGTGTCGTAATATGCGATCATTCAGGGAAAATGGGCAAACATTCAGTGAAAATAGACGATCTAAACGCACGCAACAATTCACAACGCAACACATTGTGAGCTTGTAGATCAGAAATGTTCGGCAGAGAAATCTAGTACAGAAGGAAAGAAGAAGGGGTCTAGTATAGACCCCTGGGGGACCCCGGTCAATGGTGTATATAGCTTAGTAATTGAAAATGGTTGTGTGTGTCATTGGTTGTTTATTTATTTACTTATATAAAAAATTACTTCTACAATAACCATTCCAGCTGGCCACCTGAGGTAAAGAAACATTTTATAATCATGTCAGACACTGTCATCTGTCAACTAGTAACCGATAAGATACAAAATGTGAATTCAACTCAAGGTCCGTTACACTCCAGATTGTTCCGTGTAGGAGTATTTCCACAGAATACCAAGTGGCTGCGAGAGGCTTGGAGGAAGGCAGACAGACAGAGATGTGACTGAGGAGGCAGGGAGGAGACAGATGAGTTAGGAGAGAGGCCAGGGAGATGAGCAGCAGCATATTTACATGAAGACAGGGACGGAGGGCTGCAGCCTGTTGCTCCTTTTCATATCACTGTGACACCAAACGTGATAACAGATGCGAGTTGCGTGATGAATTACAATATAAGAATGGTTAACCTTACAATATTCAGCTACACTTCAATAATGGACAATATAATAGAATAGGGTAACATTTGCTAAGACTAACGAAATAGATTAGCCCGCCCGGCCCGCCAGTTGCCCATGTATGCTGTAAGTGTTTAAATCTAGAAAAGGTTGAGGATCAACACTCTCTACAGTAATAGTAGTTAGTAGTAAAAGATTTTCTATGTGTACTCAGGGAACAAAAATTCCTTGTGCCATTGTGCCAACTGAGTAAGGCAGCACATGCGTAGCTATGGAGCGTAGAAAGTCAGCGTGTTGAGCTGAACTGACTGAGAGCCGAGGCAGACTTTTAAACGTAATCTTATCAAGGAAAGCATGCAGAGATAATTCACACAGTTTTCATGTACACTCCAAGGAAGGAACGTGTTGAAAACCCTTTTGAGTGTTAAGCCTATCCGGTTGGTTTACATCTCGCTTTGCAACAGTAGTTGTAGAATCCTGTTTAGTGTTGAGAATACATTAGAAGAAGCTGAAAGGTACTCAGGAAAATAGGTGTTCTTTGTGAAATTCTTGGGGCACTTTAATGAGAAATGCATTAGCCCTAAAACTAAAATCACATTCACAGACAGTATTTCTGGCAGCCAGCAGGCATTACAAAGTATAGCCAGGCATTATCGTTTATGCCAGGGGTTTTCAAACTGTTTTGACTAGGGCACCCCTGTAAATAACCTTTCATCCACGGCACCCCTGACTTACACTGTTACTTTTTAGAATCTTATTACGCGACATAATTTATATGCACATCTTTCCACCTAAGATACGGTAAGCTACTGTATCACAGTGTTACGGAGAAATATCCGTTTCCATCTGAACTGACTGAAAATAACTTTATATTTGACGTTTAACCACTTGAACTCTTGCATCCCTATTCTGGGGGAAAGGCTCACCAAAAATAGCCGATCTACAAGCCGATCTACAAGTCACGTTGTGACGTGCTGTGATCTTGTAGATCGTCTATTTTTGGTGAAGAGAGTTGGCCGTAGATGGAAAAAGAACTCATCAAGTACAGTGCAAATTAGTTATGTTTTACTAAGCATAGTGAAGTGATATTGATGTAGTGATTGATATTGATGAATTCTAAATGTTATCAAATTAATCTGAGGCACCCCTAGACTGGCATCACGGCTCCCACTTTGGGAAACCCTGGTCTATGCAAAACTACCAAAAGTCAGCGATCAGACATTTTCCACTCAACAAATTGGCAAAGAGAAACCAAAGTGATGTGTACTCCTTGCCTGATTTACAAAATGAAGACAATATTTTCAACCTCTGCAAGATGAGACTGTTAAAAAAGTACACACAGGGACTTTTATTATCCAGGGGGTTCAAAGCTGATCATGGGTTCTGGAGACACACCAGAGATACCAGGCTAAGACACTGCATGCATACTCGGCAAGAACCTCTGTCATTACACATTTACCCACTATTTATATTGCTTTCTTGAATATGCGACTTCATCCAGTTGTTGCGATGTCTGCAATTCTGTTGTATTTTGTAGGTGCACTTGTTGCAGTAAAAACTAATGCTGTATTTACAAATGACATTGTTCCCATGAAAATGTCTTAGTTTGCACTTGTGGAAAAGTAAATAGAAAGTGTGCCATGTCATCTAATTCTATGTGTAATATGCAACTAAAAACACTATAAAATAACACCAGAGTTAAAGGGTGGACCTGGAATACTCTGAGCTAAGAATATCAAGAGTACAGAGGAGGATAAAATAGGTTGTCACAGAAATTGAATTGAATGCATTCATGTCCATTACAGGTGTCACTGTATCCAACAGGTGCATCCATTCGGCTTCTCTTTGAAGAAGATGATCATCAATATTGCGTATTTCTATTAACCACTTAAACCACTGGAATCTATTCTTGGTCCCCTCCTTTTTTCCCTCTACACCAAATCGCTTTGAAAATAGCCAATCTGCAAGCTCACAACACATGATGCGTTTGTAGATCTGTTTTTGCCAAATATTATGACATGCCTATAGAATAGGGATGCTAGGGTAAAATTTACAAAAAATACATTTGTTTTTGAAGTACATTAAATACACATTATACCAAATTTAAGTTCATACACTGTTTTTTTCATCTGAGATTAATTATTCATCTTGGCAGTTACCGTCGTGAGCCCTATTAGTATGAATTACTGTCAGCCTACCACCACCTCACCTCTCACCTGTTAAAACAACTTGTACAGTAGAGATGTCATTCTGAAACACCCCAACAGCCTGCCAAGTGAGCAGTGGAACAGTCACTGGAATATAAAGATGGCCCACAGTTAGCCCTGACATCAGTCTGTTGACAATACGCTACTGGATTATTGTGAAACACCAATCTCGTCCCCTACAGCAGGGGTTCCCAAACTGTTTTGTCTCAGGGCACCCCATAAATATTTTTTTAATCCGAGGCACCCCTACATTATAATTTTCACTCCCCGCACCTTATATTTATAGCATATCGTCGTTGTCGGGTGGAAACCTTGTATGTTCAAAACCGTTTTCACTAGTTTTGTGCGACAGTCTTGTATGATGAAGCAGGGCTTTGCTTTACCAAAAGACGTACACATTTTAAAACCTGGAGATACGAGGTTTCTGCCCGACAGTGACGATATTTTAGTGATTATGTTGCGAGGAAAACGTTGAGATAATAGCCATTTTGGTTAGAACTGGCTGAAAATAACTTTGTGTTTAAAATGATACTAAATATATTTTCAAGTGTCCAAATTAATTCCAAATATTATCAAATGATCTCGCGGCACCCCTGGACTGCCGTCGCGGCACCCCGGGGTGCCCCGTCACCCACTTTGAAAACCCCTGCCCTACAGTATGAGCAGCACCTGCCTTTGACAGGAGGATTGGTGGAGGGGAGGGGGTAATATGTCAGGAATCAGGTTGGGCAAATCCCCAAGGAGTGCCTTCATTGACTTCCCTGGAGAGCTGGTGAATTTATGTGCTAAATCATGCTGCTTCGTTCATGGTCACGGCAGTAAGGTTCATCACACATGCCACTCGCTGAATTGTTCCTCCCATTTTAGCAGTGGCAGCTAATACACCTGGAATTCTTATCGCGTGTTTTGACTTTCTAATCAACAGCGGCTCGTCCCATTGTGAATAGCTGGAATTTCCACCAAGCATCTCAATGGGATATCTCTCCTGCATATCAATTGCTTTAACTCAGTGCTGCAGCACCCCTATGTTACAGGCTGATGTGTCACACAGTAAAATCCTCTTTTAAAGGGGGACTATAAACTATCTAATAGAATAATTTGCAGGCACACAATGTTGTGAATGATAGCTGGATTAAATACCAAAGATAAACCAATATACAGAATGCATTTATGATTTATTCCCTTTGCCATTTTAAGAGAAGCACCTCAGTAAAAAGACCTGCTGTTAAACATCAAAGGGCTCATAGAGGGCAGTTCATCAATAGTTTTCTTTAAGGCGTTAGTGACAGCATAAATGAAGCATTGTATTAGTTCATGCAGCACACAGGACTCCTACGCCCAGGCTGGAATCAGCTGTCAGCTTGCTGATTGAATGTGTGTTTCTAATCAGCCACACATTATTTTCTTTTCTTTTTTACAATATTATATTGATTCGTGAAAACAACATAATTATATTACACACCATATAACCTTTTTCTTTGTACATTTTATTTTTTACACATTGTTTCTTCTACGCACCAGTCACAGCCCATTCTCACACCAAGGCGATCCATTATGCCTCCCTCCTACACTTGATCTCTGCTACACCACATTATATTTTCAAAGTCTTGCTTTGGGCCCTCTCTTGTGTAGCTACTCAGTACTCATAGGTGTGTGTGTGCGTGCGTGCGTGCGTGCGTGCGTGCGTGCGTGCGTGCGTGCGTGCGTGCGTGCGTGCGTGTACTTGTATTACTATTTGTGAGGGAGCCACAATGCCACTGACAAGTACCGTTAGTGCCTATTGAGATTGGCAGATTTCACCCAGGTTTTTTCATCTCACTCACGTCACTTTGTCTGCTGACCTCACTCAGCAACAAAGTAAAAATAAAATAAACAAAAATAAAAATAAAACAGTTCACAGGAGGCAAGCAGTGATCACCTCATGATGTGCACTGCAATGTAGTTTCAAATGCACTACATTGCAGGCGCTTTTTTTAGAGTAAAAAAATAAAAAAGAAGACACATATGACGTGTGATCTTGGCAGATTGCCCCAGAAAATGTGCCAATCTCAACAGGCACCAACGGTAAGTATAGTGGAATTGGAGAAATAGCCATTGTGAGGTAAATCTTCCTGAGAAATGGTGGTTTTTAGTTTATTATTATTATTATTATTTTTTAGGTAAGATTCAAGTATTGCTTGGGTTAGGGTAAGGGTGAGCTGATCTACAAAAGAGCTGATTTACAAGCTAGTCTGCTAACTCAGACAAGATTCAGAATTGTGTACAGTATGTCCTGTCCTCACCGTGGGCTATTATACTAACATAATCATCGGTGTCGGGCATATCTCCAAATTTGAGCTTTTTATACATGTTTTTATATTTTCAATGCCCTACTTTTGTCATGAGTGTCTAGCAAAAGTTGTGAAAACAGATGACACAGTGTGAGCTTGTAGATCTGCTATTTTCACTATTTCTGAAAATGTCCATTGCAGTTCCTGAAAAAAGTTTTCAATGTTTCCATCCAACAGCATCGGTATGTGTGAGCGTGTGTGCGCGTACGCGTGTGTGAGAGACAGATAGACAACAGTGCGTAAGTGAAAAGCATTATTCCAGTCTGCTGCCAGGCCCATCAGAGTCACTAGCCAGAGACGTTTGAACTTCTGTGTGTCTGGCCTGGCGATGCTGATGAAACATCCTCACGTGCTCAGACACATAAAACACTCCCAGGCAGTGCTGTCTCACTGTCAGCTCAGCGCTGGCCAGCCCGCCTGCAGAAACACTATATACTCCCACTGGCCATCAGCTCTAACACCACCATATGCCTCAGAGCTCCAACTGTGTCCTGAATGGTTGTCTCCTCTCATAACACTGCTTCCTTTCTCTCTCTGTCTCTCTCTCTCTCTCTCTCTCTCTCTCTCTCTCCATACTTGCACGTATTGCCTACGTCCATACGGACGTGCACATACTTAAGACAGCAGCTGTCTTGTCTAGCTGTTCACGCACAGTTTTTATCTCCTTAAGACACACAGCAAACACGGCAGTTAGTCCTGGTCGACAGAGGCCAGCACAGTCAAATCCTCCTAACTCAGAGAGTAAACAAATGTACGTTTGGATAAAAATAAGCCTGAGGAATTCACTGTGCGGCACAGCGAACACCCGGCTCATGATTGGCTGCCTGTAGCTTCCATGGTTGACTGACGACACATACACGCATGTGCACGCACGCACGCGAGCGTGTGCGCGCGCACACACACACACACACACACACACACACACACACACACACACACACACACACACACACACACACACACACACACCTTAGGCTTAGGCAAACACATCCTTCTGTTGCACATACAGTATAGCGTTAATATTTCCTGCGAATATTGCACTGTTCTTTCACTATTGATAATAGCACTGCAATTGTATACTTCATGTATTACTTCATATTGAGGTATTGTGTGGCCTTCTGTTTACAAACCCAGCATCTGTGCATAGATGAGACTGAGCTGCTTTGGCTTTGGAACAACAGTATTTGTGGTTGTTGTGCCAAGCTGATTTTGTCTATGAGATACAAAGCAGAATGTATAAATATTTTAGTGGAGATATTCATAAAAATATGGTGCCTACAACAGGCAACAAGCAGGGCTGGCCCATGTACCGTGCAAACTGGCCAATTGCCCAGGGTGGAAAATCCCTAGGAGCGCCAAAGAGCACTTCTCCTCAGATGAAATCGTTTTTATTTATAAGCAGATACTGTATAAAGTATAATTACCCTTTGCTTCGGCCTTGCTTGTTTTTGTAGTTGTAAGCAGAACTGTAGGCTCTAATTCAATTATTTCCTTTGTAGCAATCCGCCGAATGTGATGTTCGTTTTCTGTCATTTCCAGTGAAGTTTCGTGTGAATGAGAAAGAGACAGACAGACAGCCAGACAGCCAGAGGGGAGAGGGGGAGGGAAGGAGTGGTTGTTGTATTGTTGCATGAATAAAAATACAAAATAGCTGATTAATCTGATCCTATTTGTTTAATGACCCTGGTACTGTTGGTTATTACTGTACTTTGTTGGTTAGATGTTTATCTCTCCACTATTATTTTTAAGTTTTTATATTTTCAATGCCATACTTTTGTCATGAGTGTCTTGTTTTGTTGAGCCTGTTTCAGAGTGATATGCATAATGACTGTGTCTGCCTCAAGATAGAGCCACAGCTCTAAAGTTATTGCAAGCGTCAAAGGCAAGCATACTGAAGGTTATTAATACAGCTTTGAGTAGTCTTGGGCAAGTTACTTTAAATGAGTAATTGGTTATAATTATGAGTTACTGCTCTCAAAAAATAACTTGGTTACTTAACTAGTTATTACTTTATAAAAGTAATTATAGTTACTTTTCCATTTGTTTGAATGCATACATTTTCAGGTTGCTGCGGCACAAGACAGCAACTCTCAACTTTTATCGACAATGAAAACTAGTAGATAGCAGCATGTCGTCAATAACAACATACTTTGTAACACGTTTGTCCCGACACCGGTATGAGTAATCATAAAACCAATGCATAAATGGTAGCTATTTTAGTTAAAACATAATAATTGTTGCAATTTCTGAGAACAGAATAATTTTGAATTACTGAGGCATGACTGATGTGAAAACAAATCTAGCTTTTTCGGCGTTTCTGCTGTATTTCAGATAGAGACAGTGAAAGACACACAGGAAAGACTGGAGAGAGTGGATGATGTACACTAAAGAGTCTCGGTCAGATTCGAACCCAGGCCAGCTGGAAGGACTATACTGTAGTAGCCTGGTATAACCAGCCTAGATCTGCCTTATTTATGTGGTATGCAACCTTACTGGCTGAGCCAATGAGCACTCTTGCATGGATTGTTTGTCTTCATAGGCTGATTCGCCTAGAAAGTTACTCGGGTGAGCACGGGTGGGTGCGTGCGTGCGTGTGTGAGGAAGAAGGAGACACACGGTCAGGTGTGTCATGTGTGTGTGTGTGTGTGTGTGTGTGTGTGTGTGTGTGTGTGTGTGTGTGTGCGTGCTGTCAGCACAGTACCATGCACATGTGTCCATGTACTGTATGAGTGTGTCTTCAAAAATCTTTATGCATGTGTGTGTATGCATGAATATGCATTTCTCAAGTGAATTCTCTGCATGGTTGGTACGTATATGTGAATACACACGTAACATGCATGTTTAAAACCGATGACAGACAAACATACGTCAGGTGTAGGTGTGTGTGTGTGTGTGTGTGTGTGTGTGTGTGTGTGTGTGTGTGTGTGTGTGTGTGTGTGTGTGTGTGTGTGTGTGTGTTAAGATGTGTGACTCTCTCGGTATTGCTCCGGAGTGCACCTAGAGTGGAGACATCCCTCCAGAGTGTAATTAATCACTAGCCAGGTAGCACATCAATCACAGCTCAACGCTCAGTGACAGGAATAAACAGAAACACGCACATACACACACACACACACACACACACACACACACACACACACACACACACACACACACACACACACACACACACACACACACACACACACACACACACACACACGCAAGCAAGCACGCACACACACAGGCACACACACATATACGCGCACACAAACATACACTCACTCACACATGCACGCACAAACAGCAGCAACACAGCCCTCTTCAATGATAAATAGACTTCAATTAAGGCCCTGCTATGTAGACCACAATGTGTCATCTGAGCCTGGTCGCCTTAACATTTATTCAATAAGGATTTGGCTGTGAGCAAGCACAAGGAGGGGGTGGTGTGTCTAATGGATAAATGGATCATCCCAAAGATTCCAGGTCATCTTTTTTGTGCTACCAGGAAAGGAGCTGCCCTCTATGATTGTGTCAGCATTGCCGCTGCAGTTGGGGTGTCTGTGTCATATATTCATCAAAACGGGGCTGCGAGGCAGCTCAGCGTGATTGGGTTATTTCTCTGCTAACTAACGACTATTATTCACTGTGTCGGGTGAGGGGTTCATCTACGAGTAAACAACCGCGGGCTCATTCCACTTAGAGAGTATCTCTGTATTGTTCTCTGTTAATCATGTCCGGACATGAGTGTTGTGAACTGACATGTATGCGTTATGATTAGGGGTGTAACGATATGGTAACTGCATCGAAATATCGTTTTTAACTTAAAAAATCGAAGTATATCGAAATGAAAACAGCTAAAATCGAATCGTATCGTTTGATTTTGTACCGTATCGAATCGGCATTGTATTTAGCATTTTTAAGAAGAAAAAATGAAAATTAGGGGTTTAATTACTTTTCCTTTCCATATAGCTACACTGGTCTATCGATAAATGTGTGTAATCTCTGGGTTCATCTCAAGGCGCAGGTTTGTCAGATTTAATTTCTTTGATAAATAGTTACTCTATCAATTTTAAAGCTGATGGTAGGTGTTGCGCTCCACCTCAGCAATACCTCTCCCAGGCGTCTAGCACAATGAAAAGGTGATAACTCAATAAGCCACTCTGACCTATACATCCATATTGTGATGGGAAATTCGTTTGGATTTTGGATATCATAATATTGTGATATGGTATAGCTGTTGCCTTTCCCTGGTTTTTCCCATGTTCTATTGGTTTTTAACCAATTAAGTCCTATTTTTTACTTTCAAAATATTTGTTTTCTTTCCCAGCAAGCACGGTCAGGACCTGGACCAATCAGTGACGTCTTGATTGGGGCCAGGGTCAAACCATAGTCAGATCTGGCCTAGAATATCACCTGATTTCAACCAACATAAATCCTGCCCACGAAAATGGACGTCCTGGATTAATCAGAGAGGGCACGATCGAGGCCAGATAAATATAATAACTAGTCAGATATGTCCCAGAATATAACCTTACATGCTCATATTTCAACATTACAAACAATAACAATAATCCTATAGTCCAGACTTTCTTTCTTTCTTTCGTTCTTTCTTTTTCTTTCTTTCTTTCTTTCTTTCTTTCTTTCTTTCTTTCTTTCTTTCTTTCTTTCTTTCTTTCTTTCTTTCTTTCTTTCTTTCTTTCTTTCTGAGAGCCTGAGGAGAACCTAGTCCTGTGTTGATGGATAGAGCAGAGAATTGATGGGCGGGTGGGCGGCTACCTGTCCCCACTCTGCTTTGTCTTTAAAATGCTCATTACTGCTTTGTGGTGCAAAGCAACGAGGGTCACCTTGGAGAGAATTGCTTTCCTGTAGCGTGTGATTAAGGACCCACTATGTCTTCTGCCGTTTTGAATAGCATAAAACTCTCCAGAGTAGACGGACGCATCCACACTGACAGACTGGGAGGGGAAAGCGCTGTCACTTGTTGGAGGCATTGTAAATATTTGAGGAAGGGGAGAGAGGGAGAGAAAAATAACAATTATGCTTTCTCAACTTTTATGAGAGAAACTTCATAAAGCGTGTATCTGCTGTGTACACATTCTCCCTCACAGTGAAACAGTCGGTGTGTCCTAATTGGATGGAGAGAGAGAGAGAGCCAGTGAGAGAGAGAGAAGTGTGTGTGTGTGTGTGTGTGTGTGTGTGTGTGTGTGTGTGTGTGTGTGTGTGCGTGTGCGTGTGTGCGTGCGTGTGCGTGTGTGCATGTGTGTGCACTCACAGTGGAATCTTAACTGGGAACTATCGCTTCTAATCAAGAGAAATGTGAATTAGATGAGCTCATTCCAGCAGAGTGTGTATGTGTGTGTGTGTGTGTGTGTGTGTGTGTGTGTGTGTGTGTGTGTGTGTGTGTGTGTGTGTGTGTGTGTGTGTGTGTGTGTGTGTGGATTCATTAAATGCAGGCCTTGGTAGAGTGCTTCCTGCCAAATTAATGAATTAACTGGGCTCTGGAGAACAGGAGGAGAGGAGAGTAGAAGATGGAATGGAAGAAAGTGGAGAAGATGTAGGAGAGGAGATGAGAAGACAGGAGATGAAGGCCATGGCAGAAAACACTGAGAATGCTTTGCAATGGTAGCCACGATTAGCTTGTTTTGCTTGAGCATCCATTTGTCCATTGTAGCAGTTGTTATTAGAGATCTGGTAGGGAGCAATATGAACTGTATTAAGAGCTTATAATCAGAGTCGTATAATATTCGGGCTAATACGGTACTGTACATTTGAATGTAAGCCTTATACAAACACAAACGAATGCACACACACACACTCACACACACACACACACACACACACACACACACACACACACACACACACACACACACACACACACACACACACACACACACACACACACAGCCACACATATACCGTAGCGTGTGTGCGCTCTTGAATCATGATGCAGCCTGAGCTCCCTCCTCGCCCCATCTGTTCTCCACGTGTTCCGTTGGCTTCTCAGCCTGGCTTGTTTTTGCTTTGCGTGTTTTACCCTACAGGCAGTCATTTAAAGACACAAATACGTGTGCCTCTTTCCTCACCTCTGCCGGAGCCTCACAGGGTGGTTCAGCCCTGTAAGTGAATTGACCTGTGATGTCCTTGTGTGTGGGTGTTATTTCCCAGAATATAAGGCGCTGAGGCATCCTTAACTGCGGCCCTCATTATGTTGGAAAAAGCGACTCCAGGGAGACAGACGTTTGTTTTTTTGGTAGAGCCATGCCTGCCGGCGGTGTTTGAGTGAGTGAGTTTTCTAGCGAGCTGAAGTTGACTTATTTGTGCATTGTTTTTCCTTGTTCTTCTTCATCTTCATCTTCGCCCACGCCCAAGTTGATTGTGCATTTCATTTAATGGAATTATCATGCAGGAGACACATGTGGTGCTGTAATGGAGGCTTTGGCCTTGCAGCTATACGCTCCGCCCAATTTCATCCAATGTTTACCAGACCCCAAGGTGACTGCTTAGTGTTAATTACCAGATTTTCAACAAGCGATGAAACATATGCAGCGTTGGATATCTACTGTAGCTGAAGGGATGACTTGAACCCCTGACTACAGAAGTTCCACAGAGGGCTGGGCAATTAATTACAAATATTGAAACCAACATTCAGAACTTCTGTACGACTTAATCTTGCTCATGTAGGTTCTTTTTTTTATGATTTTTTTGGGGGGCTTTTATGGCTTTATTGTTTGGACAGTAGACTGACAGGAAATGGGGGGAGAGATGGGGAGTGACACGCGACACACGGCAAAGGTCATCTGGATCGGGAATCGAACCGGCGACGCCGCTAGACATCCATGGCTATGCGGTAATGCCTAAGTGGTATGTGCCTGGACCAGTAGGCCAGCAGGCACACTCAGTCTGAAGAAGAGCAGGTTGCTTGAAACGTCACAACACTTATTTGGTACATTAAAGCATAATTTTCGCATGAAAGCCCACAGTGTGCGAGTGTTTTATTTATTTTTCCAGTGTTCACCCCTGCTCATGTAGGTTCATTGAGTAATTGATAAGCATTTTTTATAATTTACTAAATCGATTAATCTGAATAACCATGTAAGCTCTATATTACATACTACTGCACAAAAAACAAGCCTGTAATATTTGCAGGACAGATCTTGTGAGAGAGCTATAAGGGCTGTGTAAGAAAAGTGTAAAAGAATCATTGTTCATTAATCATAATCGAGTTTGCAATAATCGTGAATTGATATTGATTTGAAATTATATCACCCACCCTTAGTTCCACATCCTTTCCAATGATTTTTGGTCATACCCCCTAAGGCTGCAACCAAATGTTTGTAGGTTCGAAAGTCTGTTCGTTACGTTGGCAATCGAAATTCTAAATGAATGGGTTCATTTTCTTCCGATTTTTTTTATACGCAAAGAATATTATCAGAATGTGATAGGCCTATTCATGTGTCAATTATGTGACCAGCTGCACATGGCATTACAGCTAATCTGAGTCAGTGCTCATTTAACAAATGTAAGTATGATCGCTAATTAGAATAATTAAGTATCGCTGGCCGGTGCAGGATGCTGCGCACATATTAAAACCTCTACAGTTGACGGCCCGCCCTTGGGGCCGTGGACGTATGTTGACAAACACAAGCATGTACACAAGTGTGTGTGTCACTTACCTTAGCTTGCTATATACCATTTAAACCTATGAGTCCTGTGATTAAAAAGACTCAAACCAAACTCACAGCGCTACAACGCTTCAAAAAAACAAAAGCTTCCAAAGTAGAGAAGTTTTATAACACTTCACTAAACTTTACAAAATAATTCTCACCATTTTGTTGAATCAGGCTTGTTAAATCAGTTGGCACTAATTTAACAAGCCTGAGTGGTTATATACAATTTAAACCTATGAGTCCTGTGATTAAAAAGACTCAAACCAAACTCACAGCGCTACAACGCTTCAAAAAAACAAAAGCTTCCAAAGTAGAGAAGTTTTATAACACTTCACTAAACTTTACAAAATAATTCTCACCATTTTGTTGAATCAGGCTTGTTAAATCAGTTGGCACTAATTTAACAAGCCTGAGTGGTTATTTACATTTTCCATTCACTATTAGTAGATTTAGTACAGTTTGCTGATGTATCACTCAGTATTGTGATACAGTGGCTCAGAGTCTTTGTGCAGAAACACATGGTAATGGATACATTGGCAGGAATTAAACCTGCGATTGAATCTTGATTGTTATGCAGAGATCATAACAGCATTACAGAAACAATCATGGTTTCAGTTTAATAGGACAGAGTTGATCCAAGTCATCTTCTTCCACTTCCTGGCAATCCAAACTGGCACCATTTGCTGAGATACCTCTTTCATGCTAACTGCTATTTAAGCTTTGCCAATGGCCACTGTGTGGTCAACAGTGTGACCTCCAGTGACACAGGACCAGTTGAAGTCGTGATTTCATTTGGGTCTGGGCCAGCACCAGTCTAATGACAGCAAGCAATTGTATCATGGTCTAGACAGGGCTGGCCAAACAAAGTCAGCATGATTCTGGGTAAAATTCTGACATTGTTATTTATTTATTAAATCGGGGCGGGAGAATGTGTGTGTGTGTGTGTGCGCGTGTGTGTGTGTGTGTGTGTGTGTGTGTGTGTGTGTGTGTGTGTGTGTGTGTGTGTGTGTGTGTGTGTGTGTGTGTGTGTGTGTGTGTGTGTGTGTGTGTGTGTGTGTGTGTGTGTGTGTGTGTGTGTGTGTGTGTGCGTGCGCGCGTGTGCGTGTGTAGGCTGTGTGTGTCTGTCTGTCCATGCAGGCTTTAATGCACTTACTGTTCAGTAAGCCTACAGTACAGTATGTACTGTATGTACTGAAGGTGTCCACCTTCAGAGAGGGGTGTGATGGAGTTGCTGTGACAGAGCTGTCACACGCATAGCCGTCTTAAAGCCATGAACACTACTGTTATCCATCCCTGCTGCATTCAGGGCGTCTCAAAGGCATACAATTGTTATCCGTCCCTACTTGGTTCAGGGCCATCTCAAGGGGTGGGCAGGGCCTGGGGCGAGTACTGTAGCTTAACTAGCATAGCCAACACCAATGTTTTTATTTTGTTGGTCACACTACTACAGAGCGGCCTCAGAATTGTCTCTCATCACAAGATTAAACTGTTATATTATATTTTTTGTTGTTACATTTTTAAATTAAATTTTGTAATAAACTCACACATCAGTGTGTTTTAAAGTACTAGAAGCTCGGCCGCCCTTCAGTCTGCGACCTGGCCAACTGGGGAACAATGTAAATTGGGAATGAATGCCCCACCCTTTAATGCAAACCCCATTATACTGTACCTGTTGTCATACGACCTGTTTTGACCATCTGTTTGCCTGTGTCCATTTATGCCCATATATGGAGATATCTGTCTGTTTGCGTCCATGTTATGCCCATATATGGAGATCTCTGTATCTGTCTGTCTGTGTCCCTTTTATGCCCATATATGGAATCTCTGCCCTTTGGGTGGCCAAGTGTCTAGTCAGGTGCTGGCCTACTCGGGAACGATAGGGAATGAATGCCCCACCCTTTAATGCAAACCCCATTATAACTGTTGTCATAAGACCCGTTTTGACCATCTGGTTGCCTGGGTCCATTTATGCCCATATATGGAGATATCATGCCCATATATGGAGATATCTGTATGTCTGCGTTCATTTTATGCCCATATTTGGAGATCTCTGTATATGTCTGTCTGTGTCCCTTTTATGCCCATATATGGGCCCGGCCTACTCGGGAACGATGTAAATAGGGAATGAATGCCCCGCCCTTTAACGCAAACCCCATTTATCTGTTTGTCTGCGTCCATTGTATGCCCATATATGGAGATCTCTGTATCTGTCTGTCTTCATCTTGAGCAGTATACACAGTAGGGCTGTAATCTAGCCCTGTTTTAGGGATTCGAACTTCGGGGGGATTTTCCGAACGGACCATCGAACCTTAGATGGTTCGTTCAATTGAATAAAAACCGAACGTTCGGACGTTCGAACCATCAAACGTACTGTACCTTTAACCAGCTAAAACAGTGTAGGAAATGTTTTAAATGCGCTTTTATCCATTGAAAACGTGTGGATGCGTGGCCGCATTAACACCTAGGCTAACACTTGGAAAATCCAACCCAATCGGAGAAAATGTTGCACAGTTTGTTGACGAACAGGCTCAATGTATAGCGGAGTTGCACGGATGATGATTAGACTTGGTGACTGCGTCGGAGCGCGTCGCGTTCGGGCTAAACTGGTCTCGATGTAACAACCCCAGAAATCGCATTATAGATCCTTTAGGGGGTTGCAATGAAATCCATCTTTGCTCATGCTTAGGAGAAAGGCTGTTTAATCTTTGGGTGCGTGGATGGGTGTTCGCTGTTCAGAGCACACACAAGTCTCTCTCTGCCCAGCTCATCTGCTCTCACTCTACTCAGTCTACTGTCAACAAGCGTGTGTCAGCGAGGCGCTGTAATGGTTCGCGGCCCCAAACAGGAGCGGAATTGGAGCGGATGACGGTCCTTGATCGCTCCAAGCTGTTCTGGTGCATTTTATAACTACTATAACGGTCACCATTAACTGTTAGTGTTTACCGGTAGGCCTAACTTATTTCGTATTTGGCTATCTTTACTACTGTGATATTCTGAATAGGCCTATCACATTCTGATAATTATTTTTCGTGTAAAAAAAAGAAGGAAAAAAAAGAAAAAAACCTGAACCCATTAATTTCAAACTTCGATTGCCAACGTAACGAACGAACGTTCGAATCCCCGAAGGTTCGCTTGCAGCCCTAATACACAGCCTGTTTGCTTTTCCACCCGTGGGGAATGATGCCCCTCCGGTTGTTAGGCAATACCCATCATACCCGTTGTTCGGTTACGTCATACTGATGACATTCAGTACGTAACCATGGCATTTTTTGTTGACTCATGTGGCGTACGTGATGTCAGAGCCTTTTATGAAGTGATGTCACAATGAGTCAGCGCTTGCGCCGATTTCCTCCGGAACAGCCTGATGTCAACAATCAGCTCTGCATAAGGAGATTCCGAACGTTTCGCGCCGGTTCGGGAAAACCACGCGTCGGATTCCGAACGTTTCGCGCCGGTTCGGGAAAACCACGCGTCGCGGCGGGGAACGCGCGTGCCGAATCTGAAGCCGGTGGGACGAACGGTTCTCGAGATACGCGGATTACATACAGACAGACAGAGATTTGTCGCATTTATAGATAGAAAAGACCACGTCAACTTTTTTAGCATTATTCTTTTTAATATATTTTCATTAATATCTTAGTTCAAATTATTTGGGGGCCCACTGGCAACACTGTCACAGCCCACAGGTGGGGAATCCCTGTACTATAAGGAACTACCAGACAATTGTACAAGTCCCTCTGATCCGAGTCCAAGTCGAGTCGCAAGTCATTTGGTCCAAGTCTCAAGCAAGTCTCAAGTTGTTCTGTTGTGGGCAAGTCAAGTCGAGTCGAGTCAAAGGTTATGTCAAGTCAAGTCGAGTCGAGTCACAAGGTTGTCATGTCAAGTCGCGTCGAGTCGCGTCGAGTCGAGTCACAAGGTTGTCAAGTCAAGTCAAGTCACAAGGTTGTCAAGTTGAGTAAATGATACCTCTGTGACCATAACTATTAAGTAATTAACATTCAGTAGGAAAAAAACAGTAGCCTAACACTAAGCCTACCCTCTGACCATAATACTCTATCATGGCAGAGGTTCTCAAACTTTTAAATTCCGAGGTCTCTCTCCCCTAGAACCAAATGGATTTGGTTGTACACTGTCAGTACAGATCTGTAAGGGTCAATTTAGACCCCTGGTATATCCTCTGAAAAAAGAAAAAAAAAAGAAATAGACTACAAAACTGCTACAGGCCTATTGCTTTAAATACAAAAACAAACAAGACACAATAATCTTAACGTGCATGCTTTGTTTTGTACTACTAGTACTGTATTTTAAAGTCATTTCTCATCAGGCACAAATTTAGCTGCCTACTCCACGACACGTGCATCATTTGTTTTGCTGGCATGGGGTCCCATTCATGACCTTAAGTAACCCCAAGTTACACCAAATTTCGTTACCCATCGTAAACTATAGAATGACTACGCAACCACCACAGGCTGGCAACACATTTCTGGTCGGTCACATTTGTCTGTGTAACATTACGGGCCGGCCATGCGAAAAGCTCCCAAGAATAACAGTGGAGTGGAAAACTTGTCGGAGGCTAAATGAGAAGGAATAAAGCTTTTGCGTGGGAGTTATTTAGTGAAGTTCTTAACCCTGCTGACGACTGGATGTATGTTATGAAAAGTGAGAAAGTGTTGGAAGACGGAGGCTTGCTACCATGATGGATAATTGGATATTTATGCAGTCACAGATCAACGTTCGTGACAGTGGTGAGTGACATTGTTGTCTTATTAATGATCAAAACACGATCGACCGACAGTATATCACCAACACACACATGCACACGCGCACACACACTTAGTTCTAATGTTATCTTCTTATGTTTGGTTTTACTTGTCTTCATGCGCAGTCTTCAAGTGGCTATCAAGTGGAT
This sequence comes from Nannobrachium achirus, assembly GCF_963921795.1. Lineage (NCBI taxonomy): Eukaryota > Metazoa > Chordata > Actinopteri > Myctophiformes > Myctophidae > Nannobrachium > Nannobrachium achirus. The sequence goes on from NC_137815.1 coordinate 45,916,875, forward strand.
AAAGTTTGATGTCGTTCCCTCTTTGTCTTTGATTTTAGCGTTGCATATCTTGCATTGAGTGTTCCTCTGTTTACCATCGGAGTGGAAGTTTTTATATGCAAACTGCACGGAACTGCAGCAGCAGAACCGGCAGTGGCTGCATCAGGCTGGGGTGCAGCAGTAGCCATTCATGCTGTGTGTGTGTGTCTGGTGCTGCTTGTGCTCTCGCTTACATGCCTGTCTCCAATCAATCAAATCAATCAATCAATAAAAGTGTGAACCTAGCGTGGCGTTCATGACTGCTTTGGTGAGTGGCGTAGCGGCAAGTCGTCCGAGTCAGCGTGTCTCAAGTCGAGTTGAGTCGGGAGTCATTGTCTTCCAAGTCAAGTCGAGTCTCAAGTTTTTGTCCTTATGTCCGATCAAGTCGCAAGTCGTCAAAAATATGACTCGAGTCCGAGTCAAGTCGAGTCATTGTCTGGGAACTACTGTATGTAGGGTAGGGTACCTATTTGTGAGTGTATATTTCTTTCAGATAGAGAGTCGGGACTTCCTTTTGAAACAGTAAATGTTGTAAAAACTCACTCAGGTATTGATGTCATCATTCTTAAAGCTTAATTCATAAAAAAGAAACAGCTCTTCTATTTCACAGTGTTTTATGGCACTCTGTGTGATGTGTTTTTGTGTTTTCTTTCTTTTCTTTTATCTTTTTTTTTTGTACAGTATCTGGGTCAGCGTTTCCATCCTCAAAGCTAACATGCTGTGAACACTGGCAGGTTCACACAACAAAGCCTTTTGGGCAAAGAGAAAAAAGACAGGAAAGCTCCCCTTAACAGAAACAATCTCTAAGATAAGAGAACTCACGCTGGCAAAAGACTGGACTCAGCAGAAGCCATCAGACACTTTGACATGAGCTGATTGCTCTACTTGCTTCGGTAGTGGCAAACGTTAGCAGATCTGAAGAAACTATGCATACCGCGTGAATACACACATGCACACTTTATTTCTGTCAAACGCACATATACTGTACGCACATGGAAGGTTATGGAAACCGCTGCCTATTACAGTATGTTGCAAATTCTTAGCTCGGAAACAGCAGCTGTCTCTTGTGTCCCCTTTGCTCTATAACGGAATATCACTTCAAGCCATTGAGCTTGTGTTTATGAGCACATTTATGATTCCCTCAATCTGCTTTATCCCACTCGTTCTCCCATCCTCCCTCGCTCGTTGCGTTTCTTTTAATTGAAATGTCATTATGAATAATGCCAAATGAAAACGGCAGAGGTGCCCTGGGGGAGTGCACATCCTGTCCCGCCACAATGTCCTCTGATGAGCGAGCGGTGGCAGTGAAGATCAGGTGCTTTTATTTATGGGGCATGTTGGCAAGTCTTTTAAAAAGTCATTTGACGTCAGAAGGCCGTACTGTAGCAGCAAGCAGCTGTGGCAGAGGGGGCTGGGACAGGGTCAGGGTGCCACTGATAATTGCGATGGTAAAAGACGAGGGGAACATACAAAATGTGCTCCCTATGGTGAACCACCACTTCACGAGGCCACGAGGAAAAATAGGTTTCTGGGTTTGATTCAGTGGGCACAGAACCAGCGGGCTGTGGCCCCTGGATGGGGATTGACACTCATTAGCTATGTCCATTAATATCTGATTCCTTTTGTGGTTTATTTGTCATTTGCATTCTGTTTAATGACTATTTATTTAATGGGGCAAGTTCAGATCTGCTTCCTTGATGGAAAATCTGCGGCGATATTTATGTATTCAAATGAGAAACTCATCATACAGTTTTATCTTGAAAAACACACACATTTATGGTTATCTCCCCAAATCACCATTTTGGCATTCTGTGGCAGCTTAGCGCAGCTTTTTCCGTATCGCTCAATTACTTTTCCGTCTGTAAAGTTGTGCCAGCAGCAGCCAGGCAGCACTGTCAGACACTTGGAATCGAATAGATATTCGAGCCAGTCAGCTACAACCAAACAGTACCACCCAGCCAAGACAATCAGGAAGAACAAATGGTTTATAATCCAGCCAGGCTTACAGTACCATCAGTCAGAACAATTAGCCATCCAGGCTATCACACCGACAGTAAATTAAGGAACCATGTGGCCAGTACAGCCAGGAAAGTTACAAGTGCATTGTTATGGTGAGAGCAGAAAATGCCTGAATTGTAAATTGCAGTACCCACTGTCTAATTATAACTAAAGTGGAGGCAGCGCAAGACCAGCACCGTTGATTTTGTTTTACCACTTCACCCGTTTTCACCCTTATCCTCACATAATTGGTCCTCTCTAATGCTGCTCATTATAAGAAGGCACCTTTTCTATCTACTCTGTCTCAGAGTGGTGGGATGTGGACAGTCCACAGACTTGCCTGCCAATGACTGAAACGGTGACATTATAATGAGTATTAGTGGGGACTAATTAAAGATAAGGGTGACAATGTGTGAAGTGCCCCTTTTGCTAGTGAGTGGTGTATTTTGGATGGACCGCACGCGTGGGCGGATGGACGGCGGGATGGATGGAGCAGTGGTTGGAAGAACAGACAGAGTGAGGGATGAATGGATGGACTGAGGGTCGGTGCATGTGTGATTGGATAGGTGGGCTAGATGGATGGAGGCATGCAGCGAAGTTTGGTTGGTGTAAAAATGATTATGGTACCTCCTCTGGCATGTACGGTACACCCACATGCACGCACACGCCCCAGCGCACGCACGCACACACACACACACACACACACACACTCACTCACACACACACACACACACACACACACACACACACACACACACACACACACACACACACACACACACACACACACACACACACGTACAGTCCTACATTAGCTGTTTACTCAACGTTGCTTTACCCCATACAGAGGTGGAGACACTCCACTGACTTCCACATTAATCTGCTGCAGCAGTACTGGCACTTCTCTCCTTCTTAATCTCTCTCTCTCTCTCTCTCTCTCTCACACACATGCACATGCACATGCACAAACATCAATTTATTGTCACGTCAAATATTCAATATACATAAACGGTGTAGTACTGTAACTACAGAGTTCCTCAGTAACTTGTGCAAATAAAATACATCAAATAGCAGCAGATATCAAATAAAACATATGGGAATGGGAGTGTATCATATACAGTATACTGTAAATTAAGAGACCGTACCAGTGTAATTAATGCTCAGCAGCCTTCAGTGGCCTGATGGCTTGGCTGTGGAAACCTTAGAGCGTCAGATCTGCATTTGATAATGTGGATTGGCCTGCCTGACGGTAGCAGCCTGAACAGATTGGGGCTGGGGCGGTGCAGTAAGTACCATTGATGATCCGCTTAGCCTTGGCCACGCACTGCTTGGCATACAGTATACTGTATGTCCTGGAGGGAGGGAGGTTCACCTCCGATGATGTGCTAGGCTGTCCGCACTCCGCAGGGCTCTATGATCAAGGACGGTGAAGCCCCCTTACCAGGTGGTGATGCAGCTTGAAAGGATGCTCTCGATGGAGAACGACCACAGGATGCATGCTGAGTTTCTTTAGCCACCTGCTGGGGCTGTATAGCTGTTGTTGGGTTCCCTTTCACCATGTGCGTGGAGTGGACATGGTGTGGGTGGCCCATTTGATGTTCTCTGAGATAATGAGCATCACACTTGAAACACAGAGCAAATTCAGTCAGCAAACTCTTGCCAATTGCTGGCGACCGTCGTGGCCGACCATTTGGCAGCCTCAGCTCCATGCTTCAGCTAATCACATTCACACTGCTCCCATTTGCACTGCGCATTTGCTTGCTTGCTGAGTTACTGCTGCTTTTAAGAATTGCTGCTCACAATGCTCCACCCCAGCTTCCACCTGTTGTTAATGTGGTTGCTATAGGCAACACACTTTTGTTCTAGGTCCGAGAATCTATTGCCATCAAAGTGAACCTGCTTTTTGTTTACCTTTGCACAACAGAAAAGTTAAGCTTTTGGTCATGCTTCACACACTGTTTTTACTGTTGTCATGCTTCACATGACTTCACAATATATATCTATCTATAAAATTAGGGAAATATACGCCTGCGTGTCTGCGTCCGCGTGTCTGCGCTGACGTCATCCAATGGGAAAACCCTTGAAATAACACAGAGTGATGTGTGTTCGTCACCCAGTTCACGTCCCAGGACATATATACTGTAAGGGCCACGGGAGGGGCCGTCTACGCCCATAGCCAATCCGATGAGCATAAACGGGCATATGTCCAAAAATCAGACTATAAATCGGCCAATCTCCAGAATTTGACAAGTTTCACGTGACATCATAATATTGAGGATTGGTGGATTTATGAGCTTCACATGACACTTTGACCAGACTATAAGTGGGCCAATTTCCATGATTGGTCAAGGTTTCACTTACTATAAAACGGGAGAAGCGGGCGCAAACCTCTAGTAAGACAGAATTCAGTTCCCAGTGGATTCCATGCGACTCGCTTCAGTGCACCCACACTTGCAATTTCCCAGAATTGCACCTTTCTAGTTTGGATCTGCTTTCATGCTGGGGATTCAGAATTCCTTCTATTTAGTAGTGGAGCTATAGTGTGCTCCCTGTTTTTTATACGTTTTAGTTTAGTTGTTAATGCAGCTAGAGTAGGCTACCTAAAAGCAGATCTATTCATCCCCAAATCAAATAATGCTCATTTTATATTTTATATTTGTACTATTATCAAACATAAATATCAAACATATCAGTCAGTCAATCAGACTACATTTCTCAAAAGTAATTGCATGTACTGTAACTTCAGTCTGATAAGAAGCAGGGATAAAGCATATCCGCTCTGGCCATAAAAATGAATGACCAGATGGGGGATATAAAGAAAATTAAATAAACACATGGATTCTCACCTCGTTGATCAGGCCGTCATGTCTTCAGCATTATTGATGAAAATACGGTAAAATGTGGTTACATTTACATTTGAGTAAAATAAAATGAAATGAAATAAAATATTTATGAGATCGATTTTTCAGATGAAAAAGGATAAGGCACCAATGGCCAGAAGAGATGAGAAGGATATTGCCTCTGATTGAGAGTTAGGAAATGAAACATTTTCCGTAGCAATTCCAAAAATGCCTGTGATGATAGGGTCTGGAGTGATATCTGTTCTACACATAAAAGAGAATGTCCTACAGATAGAAGACCAACATTAGCTAAGTGCTGGACATGACCAAAACATGTAGAAATTAGTGACAGGAGCATGACGGCATCTCACACAGCAGGTCCAGATACTTGAGCTTAGTGTTGAGCTTGGTACGAACTGCTGTTTTCTACAAACAGCGTTCACACACAAGTTACAGTAGTTACTGCACTTCTAGTTAAGAAAGAGCAGGGTGAAGAAGAGCCATGACAATTGCATTAGGCTATCAGTTGAAAGAAATCACACCTAGTGTGAAGTGTAAAGTATATGAGTTAATTTAATGACCAGTGTGACCCTGGGCGTACAACAAACACTGAGCGCTTTGTGCCAAGATGTAGGCCAGATTTTGGCCACGCTTCAGAGCCCGGACATTTAGCAGGCGTACAACAAACTTTGAGCGCTTTGTGCCAAGATGTTGGCCAGATTTATAGGCCACCCTTCGCGTCCCGTACAAAGCCAGAAGTTGGAGTTTAGTTCCTTCCAGGAGCACTGCTCAAGATTTACTACATGCAGATTTCAAAGAGGTCCAGCATGAACCGTAATGTGGAACAAAATAAGTCCCTCACTATCCTCTCATTTACTGACTGAGGTCTCCAGTCGTTCAGATATGTTTCCTTGGCTGCTGCTTGATGACAGGCACAACAATGGACATCTCGAACAGCCTGGAAGAGGGAGAGGTTGAAATGATCAGCAAACAGTCCCACCAGAGGGTTCGCACATGCTCTGAGGACGCGTCCTGCAGCCTTACAGATTTTCACTTGCTTAATGGCTCTGTGCATGTCAGGTACTGAGATGCAAGCACGTGTACACATAGACATCAAAGGTGGCTTGAGCCCCTGCCCTTTGTCCATCTGTAAAAAGTGCCCTCTCCAGACCATGAATGCAGTTTTTACTGGGGTGAAAGAAATGCAAATGCCTCACCCCCCCCTTTCCACACCATACCTTAAGGCAGCATTCAAGAGAATTGCCAAACTCCTGAATTTAAATGCAGCATCTTATGTTGAAAGAGTTACCCTCTCTGTGTAGAAATCCATGCCGTACACCACATCTCCAATATTGACTTGATTATGCCTAGTTCAGTGTGGTATCAAGCACCGAGAATAGCTGACCTCCAAGCTCACAACGATTTTCAATATATTTTCACTAAAAGGCCATTTTAGAAATGTCAGCCCCCGAACTCTCTAACATGCTCTGCACGTCCCTTCTGAGATGTTTACTAAGCTGGCCTGGTGAGGCTGTCTCCGACTGGTTACAGCTATTTTACATTGAACAGAGTGAAAAAGATAGTCATCTCACCGCGTGGGGAGGTAGAGGGGTTCACTACACAGCTGGTTCTCCCTCTCAAGTGTGTTATTGTCTATAACTCTATTATACTCATGCTTGGCCTTTCCTGATGGTGCTTGGCCTTTCCTGATGGTTCTCTGGAGGTGAGAGTGGGATATCAATAAATCCGCCCTGGTCCTGGAACTGTAGGCAGTGTTGTACACATGAAGTGCCTTGCGAACGTCGCCATTAATCCACTGACTTCATTGGAACAGCGTCATCTATGCAATTCCTGATAAATCCTGTGACTGTGTCTGAGTGCTTACTGACGTTATTCCCAGGGCGAGTCAGAATGTCTCCCAGGCCATGTACAGATCACATGATCGAAACAGCACTGTATAGAACCAGACCTGCAGTGAAGATCCCATAAAGTAGCTGGTTCCTCTTTCAGTATCTGCCTATAGGCGGGGATTTGCTGAGGACAGTGGAGATCTGACACACATCCACACACACGGTGACACACACACACACACACGGTGACACACACGGTGACACACACACACACACACACACACACACACGCGCGCACACGCACACACACACACACACACACACACACACACACACACACACACACACACACGGTGACACACACACGCGGTGACACACACGCGGTGACACACACACGGTGCCACACTGCCATAATAGTCCAGCCAGTCTGCATATAGCATTGATCTGGCAGAGAATCTGCAGCGTTTGGTACTGGTCAGAGCAGCTAAGGGAGCAGAGAAAGGAACAGGTGAATGGATTGGGAATAGAAACAGTCTTGCTCCAAATGGCCTTTAAATGGATCCCCTCCATGGGGACCCTAACCCATTATATACTGTTGTAGAAGAGCTGTGGGAAAACACACACACACACACACACACACACACACACACACACACACACACACACACACACACACACACACACACACACACACACACAGGCCTACATCTACTAAAACTAAATAACAAAGTAGCATTGACATTTAAACTAGCTGTAGTCAACGAGACATACAGGTATGGACCTTTATTTTTTGGGCTTCAATTTTGATGGGTTATGATTTGTAATGATTCTGATATATTGTATGTATGTTTTTGATCCTCATTGGTGAAGGTGTTGTAAGCCTACACATAAAATAAAATAAACATACTTTTTCTTTTTATTACAGCTGGATTTGTTGCTTCTTTATTTATCTTATTTTTGTATTACACTGCTACTACTTCTATAAATAGGAAATATTGTAGATGCAGGCAGAAACCTTTTATCTCCATATTTCAACTTGTTACAGTATGTACAGTATGTAAGTTTGTAAATGAATGCCCTAATTCATCATACAAAAGAGTGTAGCTCAAAAGTAGTGGAAATAACCGATTTATGTAAGCTCACACCACGTCGCATCCACATCCGGGGTTTCTACCCAACAGTGACAATATAAGCAAGTAAAACAATCAAAGGTGCATCATGAATTAATAAAAGCATTTAATAAAAGTCACCTAGAATGTTGTGTTCAAATACATTTGGAAAAAAATGCCTTTGTGTTGGCAAAAACAAACAGCTTTTGTATTTGCCATGTAACTATTCCAGTAGCGGAACAACTCAAAACCGGGCCGGTAGGCAAGCCACAATGATCGGGCCTAATAAAATAAAGGTCCATGTGATCTGACGGCCGGGCCTCATATACTTGTGTATTCTGGTGCATTTTAACAAGGAGTTTGATACATTTATCAGGCTTTACTTTTTACATGAATTGCCATGGCTGCATACTGTATCAATGGGTTGTGTAACACCCATATTGATTTTGAATGAAAGCTCATTTTTGCAAGAAGGTAAGTAAGTAATTGTTATTTGTATAGCACTTTTCACAGAGAGAACTCACAAAGTGCTTTACATACTGTACAACAGATATAAAATAGCAACACAAATTCAAATGATTAGAAACAACACTCTGTCACCTTTGGAGATAAACCTGCTATGAGGAATGTCATAGAGTCTGGGTTGTGTTGTCCAAAAAAGGAGATTTTCAAGAGATATTACAATGAAGGAGCACAGCAGGAGACTGGGTAAATATTCATGAGTTTTCTGCTAAATTCAGGAGTGTTGGGCAAGCATGGATGAGGTGACAAAGGCAAGGGTCTGGTTTTAAAAAGGAGGGGTCTATGAGGACAAGGCTCTGCCCCATGCTATTAGTTTTAAGTTGCCATTTGTGTGAAAAGGTGAAAAGGAACTCAAGAAGCTCTTGAAGAATACCGAGGAACACACATTTTGATTCCAGGTAGGAATATATTGTATACTGTATAGTTTTCACTTGGTAGCAGTCAAGTAGTATATAAAGCTTATATAGTCCAAGAAGTTCTGTGTTTAGGCGCATTAATTAACAACTGAACAAACATAAGTCTGAAGACTCACCTCTTCAGACTCCACCTAAACCCATAGCACTATTGTAACACTCAATGACCATACATGAAGCTAGTTAGCATTTTTTAGGTTTTAGAAACGTTTTTTTTTTTTTTTTTTTTTACTCATTAGGTGCATGGTCTACCTATGTTATTATTTTCTTTTTTCTAGATTGATATTCCTATGCATTTGTTATATTGTTGTTGATGTTCTGACATATTATCTTGCTTATTATAGTGATGTATTATCTGCTTATTGTAAGTCGCTTTGGATTAAAAGCGTCTGCTAAATGCCTAAACTGTAAGCTGTAAGAACTAATAATGTGATACGGTGAACATTTTCAGCCCGGTCTCGACTGCAGAACGTAAATAAATTAAGTAATGACAACACCATGAATAAATGTGCATAAATGGAGTTAGGTTGCGAAATAAGTAACATATTTACTGCCAATACTTAAATGTGTTACGTATCCCCAGTATGCATAATACTTATTCAACATTTCAAACGTATGTATGCCAAATGTTTGAAGTAACGTTTTGTCATGCTCATAAAAATGAAGCTACTTTGAAATGAATTGTGACGACGCCTGAGCCTGAACATGCATGAATGGGACGTGGAAGCCGTTCTCTACCAAACCCTCCCTGAACAGAATTATACAGCATTATTTATACAGTGTTGATTACATCCGACACACCTGATATTGTTGCTTTCCTAAGGATTAAAACGCCTGCTAGCAAGTCATTGAGTAAGAGGAAAAGTTGTAATAGTCTGCTAGCCAGTCATTGAGTAAGAGAGAAAGTTGTTATAGTCTGCTAGCCAGTCATTGAGTAAGAGAGAAAGTTGTTATAGTCTGCTAGCCAGTCATTGAGTAAGAGGAAATGTTGTGATAGTCTGCTAGCCAGTCATTGAGTAAGAGAAGAAGTTGTGGTGGCTGACAGCATCAGGGAGCAGAGTAGATAGTGTCAGCAGCAGGCTGTTGGTTTCCAACATCTGTTGTCGTCGTGCTTGTTCCTCTGCTTCAGCAGAGTGTGTTTCTCGGCAAGGCCACTCAGCTGCTCCAGGGTCATTAAAGGTCAGGGATGACGAGGTCATATCTAAGCCTAACCATGTCAGCGCGCATCCTCATCAATGCATTGACCATGGCCGCTGTGGCCAGGTTTGTTTAACAAAAATGTCACGAGCAGTGATTAACATCTTGTTTGCACTCTGGTCAGGCTTTGTCTTTCCAGTTATGTCTGTTTCTACTCCATCTGGATGCCCGAGCACACCTGAGGATGCTGCTGGGGGAACTCATCGCCAGTGCACCATTACCATCAGCAACCATTCTTCCCATTCACTCATGAATCCCAGGTATTTGTTTATTTTTACGAATGTGTTTTCTGTTCCTTAATTATTATTATTAATATTATTATTATTATTATTAACCAAGGGTATCATTTGGGGTCTCTGTGGGTAGCAATAGTTGCCCATCTTGTGTTCACAATTAACCTCAAATCTAATTATTTCCCCCAAACCCAACCCCCTGAAATAGCGAAAAAAATAGTGGATCTACAAACTTGTAGATGCACTGTTTGTGCTGTTTTGAAAATGGGGTTTCTCTAACTTTCTCTTTTCTTCCTACTAATAAGGATGCACGTTTCCAGTGGAAGTTGCGCCACATCTTTACCACACGAAATCGGCTTGTCCGGAGGGGAGGCCACGGTGCAGTTCAAGAAGACGCCACACACTGCGTGTGGCGCTGTCGGTGTCTTCACCTACGAGCTCCAAAAGCCCAGCAGCAAATTACACACCAAGATACTAGCTATCATGTTCTCTGTGCCCTACGACTACGGCCTGTACTCAAACTGGCATGCGGCGGGATTCTTTGACAAGAACAAAGCCTGCGACCACAATCTTTTTAACGAGATGTATTACAACTCAGAGAACGGATTTGTCAGACAGAAAGGAGGCAGTTCGATCTCTCACCCAGACGGTGATTTTACAGTCAGGGCCTCGATGACAGACACTTACACACCTGTCATGACTGTGGAAATTCATGACAACTGAGATCAGGGTTATTAGAGTTAAAGGAATTGAAGCTTGATTGTGATAATCATTGCTAAAGAGCGTGTGTTCAGTCTCTCTGTTTCTCTACCCAACAGTGACAATTTAACATTGTCAAAAAAAAAATTAACATGTTCAAAATAAAGACTTTCATTCATTCATTCACAATATAACCATGTAAAATAATCACAGGTGCATCATGAAATAATAAAAGCATTTAATAAGTCACCTAGACATTTGTGTGTTTGTGTGAATAAATATAATTTTTTACTGTTGTTTATACAATTTTGGTTCATAGGGAATATCAAAAACTGTTGATGGATAAATATGGAGTGTAAATGTTTACCATGCATGCAGTTAACACATCTTGCTACGTTAATTGAAGTTCGTACCCCGGCAGCCTGTATATGTGCACTACTACTGTAACTAAGAGCCAAGCACCTACCATTATCCAATTCTTTCCCAACTTGCTACAAAAATTGCTCATGGTTCTGGCTAGGCAACCATCCACTTTTCCACCTTCACATAATGTCTCCACTTCTCATAATCACAATATGTATATATTGGAGTCTGTAGACGGCGAGCAGGGTTGTGCTAAAAACGGCAGCGTTTTGGACTACTGGTAACTGTAGTCGCAAGTCGCGACAAACAGGCTTGGCTAATGCCAACATATATTAGATTAAAGCATAGATAAGACGTTCAAAATCAAAAAGGGTTACAGCAGACTGACTTAGGCTAAAAGCCTCAGCTGATAAAAGCTGGATTAATGAGTTAATCTGTTTGTCAAGCTTTAAGTCACTGTCCAATTTGACTGCAAGGTTAGTGACTACCGGTTTTACCAGCTGAGATACAGTATGTGCTCCACTGAACGCATGAACCCTATATCTACTGTAGTTATCGGTATTTCCTTGCCCGTTCATGCAGTGACTGTTGACATTTAAGCAAGAACCTGTAGGCTAAAGAGCTATATAATCTTATGTGAAGATGGTACATTTTCTAGCATTTAAGCAGTGTTGATTTTTTATTAGTTCACTTTTAATCGTCCTTTTTAGTTGTTTATCATAGGCTGTTTAATCAAGCTCATCCTGTTTTTATTTAGTTTAGTTTTGGCAACTAAAAGTCGAGCATTTTTAGTCTTTATCTTAGTCCAATAAAACCGTAAGTATTTAGTCTAGTTTTGAAGAAAAAAAACTGTTGACATTTTAGCCTAGTTTTGGTCAATGATAATTACTCTTTTATTCCATTAAACGTTTACTTCCATGAAAACAAGACATTTTAACTCAAATATTTTCAGATGAGGGGCCTGTGGACAAAGACATATTAATGTGGGGTCCTTGACATGAAATGTTTTAGAGACACTAGTTTAAACAACATTTAGGAAGTAATCCCAAATAAATAAGCGACTACATTTTGGAAACAAGACCCAAAAAAAAAGAAAAAAAAAAAAAAAAAAAAAATATATATATATATATATATATATATATATATATATATATATATATATATATATTTATTTATTTTTTTCACCCAAGTTAGTGACCATCAGAGGCCAGTTACTCACCTTCTCTTTCCACATAATTCCTGGGGGACATGATTCCATAGGCAAGTTCCCTGTTCTTTAGCCCAAGCCTTTTTAAATTCCTTTATATTGTTGCTCGTCTGACATACAATAATGTTAATGGAAGTGAGAATAAAATAGAATAAGCCATCTTTATTCATCAACAAAATTGCATAATGATTTGGTCCCAGTTGTTGTTTATTTCTATGTTATGGTTTATTCACGTGGTCCGTTGTCTCGTCTCATCTTAGTCCCGGGGAAAACCGCTCCTACGTTTGACTTAAGGCCTCTCCCTACTTTGACCGAAACCGCAGTTTTCGGTCAAAAGGTCCTTTTCTACCATAAAATTATATCCCTCGGGACTTCTGAAAAGCATTGGACCGAACGAGAGTTCGGAAATTTGCACGTCGGAAGACACAACTCACCGAACATTTCGGTCGAAGTATGGAGAGGCCTTTAGTGTGTAGGTCCCTACAGTATGTCCCCATGTCCCTATGTATGCAGTACCAACAGCTCACACGAGACAAACATCATAGAAAGTACACAGAGACCAACATCACCACAGCTGATGTCAGGGACAGAACGTCCGATACAAGGAGATATGCACAACACAGCCTGCACCGATCAATTCCACATTGAAGACATTTGTGCTTTATTAGATCAAATCATAAGGGTCCATTTGGTTCCATTTCCTCAGAGTTAAATGAACACTGAGGATTTGACTGTCTGCTGTATGTACTAACAAGTTGTTTAAATTAGACTATGGACACAATTTTGTTCCATTATGTTAGATAAACTTTGGGCCTGTATTTTGTGACATTAACAACAATTGGAATATTTATTCTTCTGGACAGCCACAGTCACTGTATGTTACATTTACAGTAAAATTACACCCTGTTGTTATGCACTACAAAGGCCCTCTGGGGGGAAAGTGCTGTGATTTGAATTCCCACAGTGTGTGAGCACAGTGGCGAGACTATAAAAGCATAGCAGTAGTGTGACCTTCTTGAAACGGAATCGTTTATGGGCATAGATGAGCTTTATTTGTTTCTGAAAAGGCCAGCGAGAGAGTGGCTTTAATAGCCCTCCTGTTGTCTCAATAATTGCAATTGTTGGTGAGAGTCAGCCTGAATAAAGGTTTGTACTTTCACACTCACAAAGGGAGCCAGCTGACAGTTTTCTATGTGGTTTCTTTTTTCCCCTGTAACTTTGTAACAGCAGAGCTAGTTGATATATCAGTACCGGTAGGCCTATATTGATTTACTGTGAGACTACATGTCATCAAAAGGTTTGTTGTGTGTGAATATCTTTTGAAAGCATCTATTCTATAGTCACCCTCAAAATGTTATCAATATTGAGGTATTATGTCAAAAATACATTGATATTTGATTTTCGATTGCCCAGCCCTACCCTCCAGTGTTAAGTATCGTCTTTATGACTGGCATGCGGTTTGCCTTTTGACACATTGGATACAAACTATCATTTGTTTTTAAATTGACATTTTAACAACTCCTGTTCTCCTTTTGGTCTGTATTAGCAGGGAACATCTTCTCCCTCAGCAGCTCGAGGCATGCAACCCTCAGTTGGCCATTTTGCTCTTACATCCTAATCCACCGTAGAGCAGTTGGCCACAGTGGTTTTACTGGTCAGCTTCAAGGTTGATATGAGCTTCTTCATGTATGAGAAGCAGGACTGTGTCGGTAAAAGAAAATCTGCTAGATAAAGAAACAGCCAAGTCAAGCAAAGATTTTTAATTGACTGGACTGGCGTGTTTTCTTGTTCCTTTGTTTTCTGATTCATACTGTACAGTAATTAATACCGTTTCCAGATCTCTACAGCTCCTGTTCCCATTACATCAACAACCCTTATCCCACCCCAGCACCACTCACATTCACCTATTCCAGGCTTTGAGAAGAGCAGAGCTGCTGCTGAGCTAGGCTATTCTTAGCGTGGGTTTTGGGCATTTCGCCTTAAAGTAATTAGGAGAAGAGGCAGGAACTCTGTTTGAATCTACAGAGTGCAACCTACATTTGAGAGATAAGGCCATTAGCTATGCAGTTGGAGGTTCATCAAGGCACCTTGCACCGAAATTGCAGTCGGTCTTCACTATACCATATTTTATTTACAGCCGGCAAATGGAAAGAAAGGCATTGCAGGATTGAATACCCAGCTGTTATTTCAGAGAAAGGCATCCTAATAACTCCTGTACAGGCACTACAGAGACTGGTATTCTGTCACCAGGCCAAGCCTGCTGACACTCAGCACCATATAATGGATAATTGCAACCTCAAGGGCATTGTTTACAGGCAATATTTTGAGGGAATGGAGATGGACAGTTTTTACCTTTGGCAGGCATGGGTTTAGGGCAGATGCATACTCCACGTCAGGAACCAAATTTATTTCGGTTTGGCTCTGTCTAAACTACAATATGTTGTCATTCAGAGGTTCGGAGGGGTAGGTACCATCATTAATTCGGCTGTTCGGTGCTGCCGAGATTCTGTGACTCCCCGAACCAAACCGAAATAAATTTGTCTCTAAAAGGGGAGTATGCATTGGCCATTACACAAATGGGGCACAAATGAAGTGGATAAGCTTGCAAACCAAGTGGCCAGTCTGTGACACCAGCCGTCTATGACGTATCTATGACTTGTGACTCAATATTTGGTTTCAGCCTGGTCCAACCACCACTCCATTATAATAAATAATTATATACAGTATATATTTAAAATGTGTTGATGTAATTACTTGGCCTACTGGCAGTGTGCACTGCACAAGACGTTTGGCAGTGATTGGTCCTGTGGTTTATGAAATTAGTCCTAGACAAACACAAAAAACACGCACACATACACACACGTGCGTACGCACACGCGCGCACGCACGCACACACACACACACACACACACACACACACACACACACACACACACACACACACACACACACACACACACACACACACACACACACACACACACACACACACACACACACACACAAAGAGAATCACAGACAGACCCTTCTCTAGGCTTCCTACAGAGCCGCAGTGTTAAAAAAATGTTTTTAAAGAAAAACATCCATTTATTCTGGATGTGGTTGGTGTCCTTGCTTTACTGTCTTTGTCATCAGTATGCATCCAAAAAAGTATCAATACTGGACCGATGGCTCACCAGCTATCTATTCTAGAACTACCAGCTGCTGTCAGCTTGGTTGTTACAGTATATCAGCAGCAGGCTACTGTACGTATCTCCAATCGGTTAAAGGAGACCTGCTGTCAGACTTTGAGTTGCATCTTGTCTCCCCCTCCAATCTGGCAGATCTGCTTAGCTCCTCATCTATCACTGACACTCACGCACTGACCTGGACGTGCAGCTGCAGTCATGAAATACTTAAGGGTTTCAACTACAGTGGTGACAGAGGGTGAGTAGATGACCCCACTCTGTAGACGGAGGCGGCCTATAAGTCAGGGTGTCGCCACCTCTCCCAGGCTCACAAAGGAGAAATGAAATGTACACACAGGGTAAGTGCAGTGGTCTTTTGAAAATAACCTGGTGCAGTCAAATAGCCTAAAGCTTGTGACAGTCAACCAAACTGTTGTTTTAACAAGATGGGAAAAAGGAGAAATTCATAGATAGGGGGTGTTGTAAGGTGTATGTACTGTACAAGCCTAAAGGCGGCTGTTCTCTCATCAACCATCTGTGTGGTCTACAGCCTACTAGTTTAGAATTGTGCAAAGGCACACCAGAGTGATTCAACTTCAGGGGAGTTCAAAACCCATCTGAAATGATGTCTGCAACTCCCACATACAATTCAATGCAATGTGTTTCATTTGTATTATGCATTCCCTGAGCAAATCTAGTTGATACCTTCTCTCCTGTAATCCCCTTTTCCCTGTGTGCCTCTCCCACTCCTGTTCACATGCTGTTGCAGATACAGATGGAACTGGACCACCCACACCATTTTAGAAACAATGCAATTACCCCCCAATTCCACTAAGAAAGAATTAGCTGAAGCGCATTGTACAACGGATTTGCTGGTGTGGATTGACAATGCGGAACTCCGCAGCTTTGAACTAAAGCAATATCCGCCACATACCGGTACCTATTACCTCCATACCTATTACCTCTGCTTCAAATGCAAAGTGTGATTGGAAACTACCATTCTCTGATTGCATAATTCACTGCTGCCTTAAGAATCAAGATGGTTTATTTGTCGCTACTCCTACAGGTACAAACTGTCAAATGCAATTGTGTGATGAGGGCCGCAAAATACCGTGCCACATCAACATAACATAATAATGAAGATAAGATAATAAAATATAGTTAGTATAGTAAAAAGCCTTGTACAGAAAATCTGCAACATCAGCATAACAATAAAAGAAAATGTGCAATAATACATTACCATGTCCACATTAACCTTAGTCTCTCTATGTCATAATACAGTAGGCTAACATTTGCATTAAAAAGCTGATCACTGTGTTGTGAGCTTGATGTAAGCATCTTGGGTCAAGATGTGACCGGGTCAAGAACATCCGTCTACAAGAGCCTAGGCCACAATGATGTTCTGGCCTTATCGTGACTACTAATTGAAGCCGAGGCCGAATTGGGCCAAATCGCATGGATGAGCCCTGACAGCACATGGTTGGTGCTACAGACTCCAAATTTCACACACAGATAGCTCAGACCTTTGCCTACGATCTTAGCTAGGCCTCGACCCGACCCGATATGCGGTTTTCCGGAACCAACGCGAAAGGTTCGGAATCTCCATATGCGGAGTCCTGACTACTAAATTGAAGCCAATGGACGCCGAATCCGAATTGGCCCGAATTGCATGGATGAGCCCTGACAGCACATGGTTGGTGCTACAGACTCCAAATTTCGCACACAGACAGCTCAGACCTTTGCCTACGTTCTTAGCTAGGCCTGGACCCGACCCGATACACAGTTTTTCGGATCCGGCACGAAAGGTTTGGAATCTCCGTATGCGGAGATGACTGACATCGGGCTGTTCCGGAGCAAGCGCTGACTCATTGTGACATCACTTCATAAAAGGCTCTGACATCACATACGCTAGATGACTCAACAAAAAATCTCTCGGAGTGTGGCATAAACTAAAGTCTTTCTTTCTCACTTCGAGGTGAGCAAAGTTCAGGGTGCTCTTCAGAGCGGTTGGGTTCAGGGGAATTAGCGGGCTATGCCTTTAAGAGAACCAGGTGAATAATGTGGATAAGCCCGGGCAGTTCCCTCTCACGCTAAACTTAAATAATAAAGGGGAATAAGGAGCCCAGGGGCTAGGGAACTCCGGGGCGCTCTGTAAGTAAAGTAAGGGGTGAGTTACGAAGGCTCTCACTTGCTCTCACGTCATACGGGCAGTTGACAGGTTGCGTATGGTTACGTATCTTCATAATAGTGGCTTCACACGTGCCTTCCCTCATAATTTACTGCCATAGTAGCTTCTAATTTTAGTAAATTAGTATAACTAGAAGCTCGGCCGCCCGAAGGTGAATAATGTGAATAGGTGAATAATGTGGATAAGCCCGGGCAGTTCCCTCTCACGCTAAACTTAAATAATAAAGGGGAATAAGGAGCCCAGGGGCTAGGGAACTCCGGGGCGCTCTGTAAGTAAAGTAAGGGGTGCTGTGTCTGCAGAGATCTCCATATATGGGCATAAGTGGACAAAGGCAAACAGATGGTCAAAACGGGTCCTATGACAACAGGTATAATGGGGTTTGCATTAAAGGGTAGGGCCGGAACCGGTTTGGGCCGAATCGCATGGATGAGCCCTGACAGCACATGGTTGGTGCTACAGACTCCAAATTTCGCACGCAGATAGCTCAGACCTTTGCCTACGTTCTTAGCTAAGCCTCGACCCGACCCGATATGCTGTTTTCCGGAACCAACGCTAAAGGTTCGGAATCGCCATATGCAGAGTCCTGACTACTAATTGAAGCCAATGGACACCGAATCCGAATGGCCCGAATCACATGGATGAGCCCTGACAGCAAATGGTTGGTGCTACAGACTCCAAATTTCGCACACAGACAGCTCAGACCTTTGCCTACGTTCTTAGCTAGGCCTCGACCCGACCCGATACACAGTTTTTCGGATCCAGCACGAAAGATTTGGAATCTCCGTATGCGGAGATGACTGACATCGGGCTGTTCCGGAGCAAGCGCTGACTCATTGTGACATCACTTCATAAAAGGCTCTGACATCACATACGCTAGATGAGTCAACTAAAAATCTCTCTGAGTGTGGCATAAACTAAAGTCTTTCTTCCTCTCACTTCGAGGTGAGCAAAGTTCAGGGTGCTCTTCAGAGCGGTTGCGTTCAGGGGAATTAGCGGGCTGTGCCTTTAAGAGAACCAGGTGAATAATGTGGATAAGCCCGGGCAGTTCCCTCTTACGCTAAACTTAAATAATAAAGGGGAATAAGGAGCCCAGGGGCTAGGGAACTCCGGGGCGCTCTGTAAGTAAAGTAAGGGTTGCTGTGTCTGCAGAGATCTCCATATATGGGCATAAGTGGACAAAGGCAAACAGATGGTCAAAACGGGTCCTATGACAACAAGTATAATGGGGTTTGCATTAAAGGGTAGGGCCGAAACCTGTACTGTGTCTGCAGAGATCTCCATATATGGGCATAAGTGGACAAAGGAAAGGCAAACTGATGGTCAAAACGGGTCCTATGACAACAGGTATAATGGGGTTTGCATTAAATGGTAGGGCCGGAACCGGTACTGTGTCTGCAGAGATCTCCATATATGGGTATAAGTGGACAAAGGCAAACAGATGGTCAAAACGGGTCCTACAGAGATCTCCATATATGGGCATAAAATGGACGCAGACAGACAGATAACTCCATATATGGGTATAAATGGACACAGGCAAACAGATGGTCAAAACGGGTCCTACAGAGATCTCCATATATGGGCATGAAATGGACGTAGACAGACAGATATCTCCATATATGGGCATAAATGGACACACGGCCAAACAGATGGTCAAAACGGATCCTATGACAACAGATATAATGAGGTTTGCATTAAAGGGCGGGGCATTCATTCCCTATTTACATTGTTCCCGAGTTGGCCAGGTCGCCGACTAGACGCTCGGCCGCCCGAAGGGAATACAAGGGAATACAAGATCCAGGACAGAGTCCCTGCTGTCACCAATCTCGCTATCCACACAGATGGCCCGAAGGGAATACAAGGGAATACAAGATCCAGGACAGAGTCCCTGCTGTCACCAATCTCGCTATCCACACAGATGGCCAGCAGAGCATAATCTTCAGAGAAGGCTATTCACAGGAGGCCCTAGCGGCAGCCAAACCAACTACATTGCTTGCCTTCTTCCAACTAAACAGCAGGGACCCTGACGCAAGGCAATATCTTTACATGCAGATTCCAGAACATTACAAATGGGATGCAAAGGACCACATGTGGCAAAAAAGAGTCCACCAACTCAAGGATGCAGAACTTCCAAGTACAATAGGCAGGATGTCCAATGTATCAGTGCTCCAAGGAGAAAGATTCTACTTGAAACTGCTCCTAGGACATACCAGAGGACCACAGACCTATGATGACCTTAAGGTATATAACGGCAACCACTATGACACTTTCAAAGACACTGCTCTAGCCATGGGCTTGCTTCAGGACGATGGAGAATGGATTACCGCCATGCGTGACGTCTCAAGCTACGCTTCCTCAAGGAAAGTAAGAGAAACCTTTGCCATCATCCTCCACTACTGTCAACCTTCAGAGCCCAAAGATCTGTTTGAAAGATTCTTTGAACAGCTTAGTGAAGACTTTGTCCATGAGGAGGCCACTGCACAGAGGTGCCCTACAGATGCAGTAGACACAACATTTATACACAATCAGGTACTACTTGCAATTGAAAACGAGCTCTTTCAAATGGGAGGTAGTCTATCCAAACACAATGATATGCCACAGCCAAGACCACTAACTGAGCAGGAAAAACTGACACAAATCTTCAGATCTGAAAAATTCAACATAACACAGCAAGAACAAATTGTAAAGTCACTTGCTCCTAAGCTCAATGGAGAACAAATGGCACTCTACGAAGCTGTCTATCAGGCAGTACATGCACCAAAAGAAGAAACCATCACACGGCAGTTCATTCTAAACTCCCCAGCAGGTTATGGCAAAACCTTTACCTTTAAGGCAATTGCAGCTAAGATTCGCGCAGAGAATGGCATTGTACTGTGTGTGGGCAGCACAGGCTTAGCGGCACAGAACCTGGAGAGTGGTAGGACAGCTCATTCAAGATTTAAGATCCCAATCCCCATTTTTGAAGACTCTGTCTGTGCCATCAACGCCGAGTCCTCCCTGGCTAGGCTCATCAAAGAGAGCAACTTGATAATCTGGGACGAGATATTCAGTGTTAACCAATTTAATGTTGAGTGTGTGGAAAGAACACTGAGGGACCTCATGCACTCACAACAACCTTGGGGTGGCAAAACTGTCCTTCTGGGTGGAGACCCTAGGCAGACACTCCCTGTTATTAAAAGAGCAAGCAGAGCCCAGATAGTTACAGCATGCATCCAGATGTCACCACTGTATCCTCTCATGAAGCACCACAAGCTTAACATCAACATGAGGACAGAAACAGCTGAAAGGGACTTCTCCAACTATCTTCTTGCTTTAGGGGACGGAAAACTCCCTCACGAGGACACAGAAGTTCAAATCCGAATTCCACCACAACACTTGGTTAAGGATCTGAATACTCTGATTTCTTACACCTTTCCTGACCTGCAAAATGGATGTATCAACAAAGACAACCTTCTCAAAGGCACTGTATACACTCCTCTGAACAATGACATCCGAGAAATCAACAACATATGCTTGGCTGACTTACCTACAGAAGAGAGAGTCTACCTTTCAGCCGACTCAATTCAGGAGGACGACCACAAGGATTACGTGACTGTGGAATTACTCAATTCACTGACACCCTCTGGAATCCCTGATCATAACCTCAAATTGAAAGTAGGCGCACCAGTCATGCTGCTTAGAAACCTGCAATCAGGTCCTGACCGCACTCTCAAGAATGGCACCAGAATGGTGGTAATGCAAATGATGGACAGAGTCATTGAGTGTGAGATTGCAGTAGGCACAAACAGGGGTGAAACAATCTTCCTACCAAGAATACCTCACTATGACAGAGGTGAGCTTCCCTTCACCTTCATTAGACGACAGTTCCCTATCCGCTTAGCATTCTCTGTTACAATCAATAAGGGTCAGGGCCAAGAGAATGAACGAGTTGGCATCTACTTGCCTAAACCTGTGTTCGCTCATGGCCAACTCTACACAGCCTTCTCTAGAGGAAAGAGAGCCAGCGCTGTAAAAGTTTTCATTGTGGATAATGACAAGGGCATTACTGACAACATTGTTTATAGCGAACTCCTTTAGGATAATGGGCATAAATGGACACAGACAGACACAGAGATCTCCATATACGGGCATAAAAGGGACACACCCAGACACATACAGAGATGTCCATATATCACAGACACAGATAGCTCCATATATGGGCATAAATGCACACACAGATGGGCATAAATGGACACAGGCAAACAGATGGCCAAAACGGGTCCTATGACAACAGGTATAATGGGGTTTGATTTAAAGGGTGGAGCATTCATTCCCTATTTACATCGTTCCTGTGTAGGCCGGTCCCCGACTAGACCCTCGGCCACCCGAAGGGCTAGACCCTCGGGCGGCCGAGCTTCTAGTCCAGGATTTAATTTGTAACGGAGCTTGTCTCTGGAACCTGCCTCTTGCGCTCCGGGACCTCTAGAAGGTGTTCTGTCAATACAATATGTTTTTATTAAAAAAAAATCCCCTCAATGTCCATTCCTGCAATGGAAAAAGTTGGTGGATGAAATAAAAAGGAATTACGTTCGTAAATCCATTTTATGGTCAGTTAGAAAACTAACTAGAAAAATATTGTTCCTTCGAAACAATTGTGGGCTCGCTTCAAGCCGGAAAACAATGGCTATAAAAGCACAAAATGTCAAGATCGCAGGCAGTGCTCTCTTTGACGTTACTGACGTCAAAGATTGGTCCATTTTGTTCCAAAAATGTGTTGTGCAAAAGTTGACCCGCTGGTGGCGCTATAACAGGCCAATGTGAGAAGGTTGGTATCTGTTCCTTGACCTATTGGGAATGTGCTTGCAAGATTTCACGCACATCCCAGGCTGTGTTCATGATTTGAGGTGTTTTTGGCTTTGGCCACTTTATCGCTGCTTGCAGCTATATTTATTATTATTATTTTATAATTTTTTGTGTGCACTTCATAGGCATGTTAGATAAAGGTCCTTAGATTGCGTGTAGAATGTTTCATGCAAATTGCAAAAAAAAATCCTAGAATAAAAACGGGTTTAAGCGTTTTACAAACTGCTCAAAATTATATAGTGCCCCCCTTTGGCCATTTGGGGTAAGATTGGTTTCAGTGATATTTGAACTAACCCTCTACACTATTTTGTCATGAAAATGTGACTTTGCATGTATGTTTTAGAGGCAGAAGAATAATTTGCATAAAAATGCAATATTGTTTGAATTATTTAAAAAAGCATGTTTCAATGTTAAAGAAATCCGATCTGACAGATCTTTAGATATCGGTCCAAAGTTCACGTAAAAAAAGTTTTGTGCACGTGATGCGAAAATTCCAGAATAAAAGCGGGTTTACGCGTTTTACAAACTGCTCAAAATGGCGGATAATTGAAGGGCGGAGCTTACTTAAAAACGACACAGATGTCTTCCGCTTGAGTCAAAGCACGCGTGTAACAAGTTGCATGTCTTCAAACGAAACGAGTCATGACTTATGCCCGTTTGAAGTTTGAATTTTCAGACGCTTCGTATAGCGCCCCCCTTTGGCCGATTGGAATAAAATTGGTTTCAGTGATACTTTGACTAACCCTCTACATCTTTGCCAAATGCCATGAACGTGTAACTTTGCATGTATGATTTAGAGGCAGAAGAATAATTTGCATAAAACCGCAATATTAATTGAATTATTAAAAAATTATGTTTCACTTTAAAAGAAATCCGCCGAGATTAGTTTGACCGTATTGGTCCAAAGTTCATGTGAAAAAAGTTTCATGCGCGTATCGCGAAAATCCCAGGAGGAGATAGATTTTTACTGTTTTTCATATTATTCCGAATTGTGGGAGACCTAAAGGTCAGAGGTCAAAAGTTAGAGGGTAAAAGTTGTTCGGCATGAGGACACGCATAAGTGTATACAGGTTTCATGGCTGTATGTATAACACAGCATGAGCTATACCTGTTCAAAGATCGCACTTTCGAAGGCTTCCTACAGCGCCACCATTTGGCCGATTGCTGTAAAAAATAATAGCGCACTTCGCCACTGTAAACTGAACACATTGATGTTTTTATTTTCATTTTCTCACTAAGTATGTAGGAGTAGAAAGGAACCGAAGTTCCCGTCTACTGTCTGACTGACTGATAGATAAATAACTAGAAAAATATTGTTCCTTCGAAACAATTGTGGGCTCGCTTCAAGCCAGAAAACAATGGCTATAAAAGTACAAAATGTCAAGATCGCAGGCAGTGCTCTCTTTGACGTTACTGACGTCAAAGATTGGTCCATTTTGTTCCAAAAATGTGTTGTGCCAAAAGTTGACCCGCTGGTGGCGCTATTATAACAGGCCAATGTAAGAAGGGTGGTATCTGTTCCTTGACCTATTGGGAATGTGCTTGCAAGATTTCACGGACATTGCAGGCTGTGTTCATGATTTGAGGTGTTTTTGGCTTTGGCCACTTTATCGCTGCTTGCAGCTATATTTGTTATTATTTTTCTTTTTGTGTGTGTGTGTACTTCATAGGCATATTAGATAAAGGTCCTTAGATTGTGTGTAGAATGTTTCATGCAAATTGCTAAAAAAATCCTAACGGGTTTAAGCGTTTCACAAACTGCTCAAAATGATATAGCGCCCCCCTTTGGCCAATTGGAGTGAGATTGGATTTAGTGATATTTGGACTAACACTCTACATCTTTGCCAAATGCCATGAACATGTTACTTTGCATGTATGATTTAGAGGCAGAAGAATAATTTGCATAAAACTGCAATATTCATTGAATTATTAAAAAAGCATGTTTCAATTTAAAAAAAAAATCCGATCTGACAGATCTTTAGATATTGGTCCAAAGTTCACGTAAAAAAAGTTTTGTGCACGTGGAGCGAAAATTCTAGAATTTTTTACAAACTGCTCAAAATGGCGGAAAATCGAAGGGCGGAGCTTACTTAACAAAGACAGAGTCAAAGCACGCGTGTAAGCAAGTTGCATGTCTTAAAACGAAACGAGTCATGACTTATGCCCGTTTGAAGTTTGAATTTTCAAACGCTTTGTATAGCGCCCCCCTTTGGCCGATTGGACTAAAATTGGTTTCAGTAATACTTTGACTAACCCTCTACATCTTTGCCAAATGCCATGAACGTGTAACTTTGCATGTATGATTTAGAGGGCGAAGAATAATTTGCATAAAACCGCAATATTGATTGAATTATTAAAAAATTATATTTCACTTTAAAAGAAATCTGGTTGATCAATCTGACCGTATTGGTCCAAAGTTCATGTGAAAAAAGTTTCGTGCGCGTAACGAAAAAAACCCAGGAGGAGATAGATTTTTACTGTTTTTCATATAATTCCAAATTGTGGGAGATCTAAAGGTCAAAGGTCAAAAGTCAGAGCGTAAAAGTTGTTCGGCATGAGGAGACGCATACGTGTATACAGGTTTCATGGCTTTACCTCAAACACAGCATGAGCTATACCTGTTCAAAGTTCGCACTTTCGAAGGCTTCCTACAGCGCCACCATTTGGCCGATTGCTGTAAAAAGTAATAGCACACGTCGCCACAGTAAGCTGAACACATTGATGTTTTTATTTTCATTTTCTCACTAAGTATGTAGGAGTAGAAAGGAACCGAAGTTTTTTGATACTTGCACTGACTGCCTGCCTAGTATAGAAATAATGACAATATCTAAAGTGTGCTCGCCTTATAGGCGAGCCCACAACTAGAAAAATATTGTTCCTTCGAAACAATTGTGGGCTCGCTTCAAGCCGGAAAACAATGGCTATTAAAGCACAAAATGTCAAGATCGCAGGCAGTGCTCTCTTTGACGTTACTGACGTCAAAGATTGGTCCATTTTGTTCCAAAAATGTGTTGTGCAAAAGTTGACCCGCTGGTGGCGCTATAACAGGCCAATGTGAGAAGGTTGGTATCTGTTCCTTGACCTATTGGGAATGTGCTTGCAAGATTTCACGCACATCCCAGGCTGTGTTCATGATTTGAGGTGTTTTTGGCTTTGGACACTTTATCGCTGCTTGCAGCTATATTTATTATTATTATTTTATAATTTTTTGTGTGCACTTCATAGGCATGTTAGATAAAGGTCCTTAGATTGCGTGTAGAATGTTTCATGCAAATTGCAAAAAAAATCCTAGAATAAAAACGGGTTTAAGCGTTTTACAAACTGCTCAAAATTATATAGCGCCCCCCTTTGGCCTTTTGGGGTAAGATTGGTTTCAGTGATATTTGAACTAACCCTCTACACTATTTTGTCATGAAAATGTGACTTTGCTTGTATGTTTTAGAGGCAGAAGAATAATTTGCATAAAAATGCAATATTGTTTGAATTATTTAAAATAGCATGTTTCAATGTTAAAGAAATCCGATCTGACAGATCTTTAGATATCGGTCCAAAGTTCACGTAAAAAAAGTTTTGTGCACGTGACGCGAAAATTCCAGAATAAAAGCGGGTTTACGCGTTTTACAAACTGCTCAAAGTGGCGGAAAATCGAAGGGCGGAGCTTACTTAACAACGACACAGATGTCTTCCGCTCGAGTCAAAGCACGCGTGTAACAAGTTGCATGTCTTCAAACGAAACGAGTCATGACTTATGCCCGTTTGAAGTTTGAATTTTCAAACGCTTCGTATAGCGCCCCCCTTTGGCCGATTGGAATAAAATTGGTTTCAGTGATACTTTGACTAACCCTCCACATCTTTGCCAAATGCCATGAACGTGTAACTTTGCATGTATGTTTTAGAGGCAGAAGAATAATTTGCATAAAACCGCAATATTGATAGAATTATTAAAAAATTATATTTCACTTTAAAAGAAATCCGCCGAGATAAATCTGACCGTATTGGTCCAAAGTTCATGTAAAAAAAGTTTTGTGCGCGTAACGAAAAAAACCCAGGAGGAGATAGATTTTTACTGTTTTTCATATTATTCTGAATTGTGGGAGACCTAAAGGTCAGAGGTCAAAAGTTAGAGGGTAAAAGTTGTTCGGCATGAGGAGACGCATAAGTGTATACAGGTTTCATGGCTGTACCTCAAACACAGCATGAGCTATACCTGTTCAAAGATCGCACTTTCGAAGGCTTCCTACAGCGCCACCATTTGGCCGATTGCTATATAAAATAATAGCACACTTCGCCACTGTAAACTGAACACATTGATGTTTTTATTTTCATTTTCTCACTAAGTATGTAGGAGTAGAAAGGAACCGAAGTTTTTTGATACTTGATATGACTGCCTGCCTGATAGATAAATAATGACAATATCTAAAGTGTGCTCGCCAGGTACTGGCGAGCCCACAACTAGAAGAATATTGTTCCTTCGAAACAATTGTGGGCTCGCTTCAAGCCAGAAAACAATGGCTATAAAAGTACAAAATGTCAAGATCGCAGGCAGTGCTCTCTTTGACGTTAGTGACGTCAAAGATTGGTCCATTTGGTTCCAAAAATGTGTTGTGCAAAAGTTGACCCGCGGGTGGCGCTATAACAGGCCAATGTAAGAAGGGTGGTATCTGTTCCTTGACCTATTGGGAATGTGTTTGCAAGATTTCACGCACATTGCAGGCTGTGTTCATGATTTGAGGTGTTTTTGGCTTTGGCCACTTTATCGCTGCTTGCAGCTATATTCATTATTATTTTTTTTGTGTGTGTGTGTGCACTTCATAGGCATATTAGATAAAGGTCCTTAGATTGTGTGTAGAAAGTTTCATGCAAATTGCAAAAAAAAATCCTAACGGGTTTAAGCGTTTCACAAACTGCTCAAAATGATATAGCGCCCCCCTTTGGCCAATTGGGGTAAGATTGGTTTTAGTGATATTTGGACTAACACTCTACATCTTTGCCAAATGCCATGAACATGTTACTTTGCATGTATGATTTAGAGGCAGAAGAATAATTTGCATAAAACTGCAATATTCATTGAATTTATTTAAAAAAGCATGTTTCAATTTTAAAGAAATCCGATCTGACAGATCTTTAGATATCGGTCCAAAGTTCACGTAAAAAAAGTTTTGTGCACGTGGAGCGAAAATTCCAGAATAAAAGCGGGTTTACGCGTTTTACAAACTGCTCAAAATGGCGGAAAATCGAAGGGCGGAGCTTACTTAACAACGACACAGATGTCTTCCGCTTGAGTCAAAGCACGCGTGTAACAAGTTGCATGTCTTCAAACGAAACGAGTCATGACTTATGCCCGTTTGAAGTTTGAATTTTCAAACGCTTCGTATAGCGCCCCCCTTTGGCCGATTGGAACAAAATTGGTTTCAGTGATACTTTGACTAACCCTCCACATCTTTGCCAAATGCCATGAACGTGTAACTTTGCATGTATGATTTAGAGGCTGAAGAATAATTTGCATAAAACCGCAATATTGATTGAATTATTAAAAAATTATATTTCACTTTAAAAGAAATCCGCCGAGACTAGTTTGACCGTATTGGTCCAAAGTTCATGTGAAAAAAGTTTCGTGCGCGTAACGCGAAAATCCCAGGAGGAGATAGATTTTTACTGTTTTTCATATAATTCCAAATTCTGGGAGACCTAAAGGTCAGAGGTCAAAAGTCAGAGGGTAAAAGTTGTTCGGCATGAGGAGACGCATACGTGTGTACAGGTTTCATGGCTGGACCTCAAACACAGCATGAGCTATACCTGTTCAAAGTTCGCACTTTCGAAGGCTTCCTACAGCGCCACCATTTGGCCGATTGCTGTATAAAATAATAGCACACTTCGCCACTGTAAGCTGAACACATTGATGTTTTTATTTTCATTTTCTCACTAAGTATGTAGGAGTAGAAAGGAACCGAAGTTTTTTGATACTTGCACTGACTGCCTGCCTAGTAAATAATGACAATATCTAAAGTGTGCTCGCCTTATAGGCGAGCCCACAATGACAATATCTAAAGTGTGCTCGCCTTATAGGCGAGCCCACAATAATAAACCGTGAGCCGGGTGATCTGACGCCTATGCTCTGCAAATAATCCAAAGGCCCAGCTAACCCCCTCATGTCAAAGTTTTGGGGAATGCACAACTTTTATCTCCGGCACCTAATAATTATACAAAGTAAGCACTGGCTGTGTCCAAAAGTATCTGCAATGTTCATGCAGTGTAGCTGGAGCTATGAAGCATCTCAATGTGAGATTGTATAACAACTACAAATACATACATTGTTTGTGCTAATAGAAACATCTATCTTTGCTAAGTATCAATCACTATCTGCATGTGTGCAGACTAATAATTGATGAAATGGCTTGAGCTTATTATGATCAGCTACCTGTGGAGAATTGCCATTGCACATTGTACTCTTCTGCCAAGTCAGAATCAGGTCCAAATTGATCACATTCCATGTATTTGTTTCATTTTATCAAGGTAAAACATTGCCCTGTCATATATTAGCATTAGCTGATGTTGTTTCAGCATCAGACAGTGTAACAATTTAGACTCAATCCAACTCAAACAGTCTGACAAGATGGCTTACCACAATTGTACCATTTTCATGTCACACAGTTTTACATGTTATGATGATCATATAAGATTGTCAAAATCGTGCTGTGTGCAAGCACCTTTAATGAATCATTAATGCATTTTGAGACTGCAAGTTGTCTTTGATGTACTCTATGTAGATTTGGCCCTTGTCAAAGAGCAGATTTAGCCAAAATTGATTGTCAAAATTGTTCTGTGTGCAAGGGGATCCAAAACTACGCAATCTGGCCCTTAGTTTAACAATTGCCTTTAGACAATGGTTACGAGCCAGTAAGGCTGAAAATCACAGCTCATAAACCTATATTAAAAACCGACCTCAGGTCTGTCTGTAATATAGGTAATCCATAGTAGAAATGTGGCAGGTGCACGTGTCTTTACTACAGAAAAGCCAATGTCGGGTCAATACAATGATTAACAGATCAAACAAGGGACTGGACTGATTAGCACTTTCATTTATCAAATAACCCTCACACCTCAAGTACCTGATCCCGTGATAAACAGGTTGTTTTCTCCACACATACTTAGCGTATGATTAATAGTGTTGCCTACGTTGATGAATGGGACCAATTGTTTTCTTTAATGTAATTGAAAATTAAAGAGGAGCACTGAGCTGCAGCAGTGAATGCACAGGTGTTGATTGTGTGCTTCAGTGTGACTTGGAACGAGGCTTAATTTGGATGTGATAGCCATGTCAAATTTATTTCAATTTACTGCACTATCTTTCCTTAAGATGCATTTAATTAGCCTAGCAAATCTTTTTTAGTTCAAGAGTTTAGGCTGACTCTGTTTCCACTAATGCAGTATTTTTTTCTCTATTATATATTGTGATTTTGGCACACAGTAGGCCTACCCACATTTGCTAAATGGTTCAGAGATTTATTGAAATCCCTGCAGTTTGCATTTGGCTCCAAAGATGAACAAATTTGCATTTCTCAAGGTAAAATGGGAAAAGGGGTTGATTAAGCTACATGCTTTATCTTTGATGAGGTCTGTTAACTTAAATGGGAGCTTGTTTAATTCTCTGCTGTGGGAAAATACATTCTGTTGACTTGCTCCATACAATCGCTTAGTATTTCTCTATCTTTATCTTCAGCCGTCTTGAGTCAAGTCTGATTCCGTTGGCTTCCTTTGTTTAAAGCAGTCTCTCGATATATCAGTAATGTATTAAACCCGATTGAATGCGTGTGAGATACCTTCCTGCTTTCTCCCTGCTAGCCCTGTGCTCCTTAACTAGCCATCTGTGGATAGACAGTGTGAAAAGCAGATAAGGCATGTTCTGCCCAGATTCCTACCATGCTTGATGTGGTAATTACAGAAAACGACATGCCAGTGCCTGGCTCTCTGAATAGACTATAGTACATGTTAGCGACTGAGCAGTGCACTTGTGAATACTGATTCCATGATCCACTAATTTTACTCTGCAGCATTCACTTAGATAATGTGATAATAGTGATAATATTCCCCAATAGAGAAAACAAAATAGAAGCACTATACCATTCCTGCTGAACTGAGATCCAGAGAGATTGGGGTTATTGTATGGGCTAATGTAATATATCTCAACTAACCTCCACATTGAACTCAGAACAAATTACATTACTGAGTTCCATTGCAGGCAATAATTTGCCAAATTAGTGCACATTCATGATATTAGATTACATAATAATTCCATCTCCTTGATACATTTCAGAAGATTTCCTATAAGCATCGTGTTTCAGTCGGAAGCAGGCTCCTAAGGGATAATCGTTACACATCTTACTTCCTCTACAAGCATGTGTTTATCCTGTAATGTGCATGCTGGTGTTATGTTACAACACATGTGATGTGCATTGAAAGTTGTGGCAGAAATTCTACCTCATGCACACACGCATGTGTTGTTATGGTAGACTAGTTCATTGTCTCTCTCATAACTCCATCAGCTGACATCACATCATTCCTAGTGCCTTCTGATTTCAGTGGTGGAAAAAGTACTCACATTTTTTACTTAAGTAAAAGTATCAATACTGCAATGTAGAAATACTCTGTTACAAGTAAAATTTGAAAATAGCAGAAGTTCACAATGTGTCGCAACGCTACGCGTTGTTTGTAGAACGGCTAATTTCAAATAGCCTAGGTATAAAATGGGCTAGAGTGGTTAATGTATGTTTTATAATCTTATAATTTATATCTGCAAAGTAATTGCGACCAAAGGTCGCAGTTTACCATGAGAAATGTCACAGCTTGTCCGCGTGTAGATGTGAAGCTGTGTGTACACATTTTCACAGTCTATGGGTTGGTTCCCTTGACACATCACTATGACATCACAGGTGATATCACAGGTGACATCACCTATGTAAAAGTCCATACATGGGTATTCCCCCGAATCCCTTTTATGCCCATATATGAAGATCCCTGGTGTCGTTGATATATATCACTGGCCAGATGGCCAAGATACGGCCCATATCTTTGTGGCTGGTTCAGATAGGGATCTCCATGTATGGACATAAATATATATTGTACCGGTATGTTGTGATGTCATGGGAACCACTCTAACAGAAACCCTTTTGCACATATGTGGAGATTCCTGTTGTCATCAATATTAAGTCCATATCTAACAGGACTTCATATGGGAATGCCCATATATGGAGGAAGA
This sequence comes from Nannobrachium achirus, assembly GCF_963921795.1. Taxonomy (NCBI): domain Eukaryota; kingdom Metazoa; phylum Chordata; class Actinopteri; order Myctophiformes; family Myctophidae; genus Nannobrachium; species Nannobrachium achirus. The sequence goes on from NC_137815.1 coordinate 45,948,774, forward strand.
CAGGCATATCTGTGCAGTTGGTTCAGACAGGGATCTCCATGTATGGGCATAAAAGGGATGTACTCAGGCCTGGAATTTCATCATTTTAGGGACAAGGCCGCTTGGCCTTTGGTGTTGTCCATCTTTTGAGGGCACAAAGGCCAAATGCCAGGGCAGGAAGGCCATTAAATAAAACAAGATTTTAGTCCATTGAAAGAATTTGTTGAATTTAAGTATTTACAATCTGATCCATGCTCAGCTCTGCACCAATTTAAGTCACTGGATTGGTTTAAAGATGGGGACTCAGGGGAGTTAAGATTTCAGAATCTAAACAAAATACACTGGTATCTGCATGACAAGAAAGAGACACCGGTGTCTACTGTCTATATTGACCAGACAGAGACAGAGACAGAGGAGTGGTACAGTCAGCTAGCTGGGGCATTAAGTCCACTGTGGCCTCAGGTCATGCCATTGGTTTGAGGGGCACAAGGCCAAACAGAGGGGCAACGGCGGCCATGGCCTTCATGAAATTCCTGCCCTGGATGTACTACATACAGTACATAGATCTCCATATATGGGTAACTGGTCCGATATACATCACTGGCCAGATGGCCAAGAATTGGCGCGACCTCGCCCTTTAAGGCGAGGTTGCATGTCGCCTTGAGGCTTCTTACTAACTAAAGTTTTCAAATAATTGTAGTGGAGTAATTGTACATTATTAGCCTCTGATATGTAGTGAATATTGTGGAGTAGAAGTAAAAGTTTAACCCTAAGCAGATATAAAATTAAATTTGCCATGCAAAATAAAAAACAAACATTAGAAAAGCTAAGAGACATAATAATTATAAACTTTATCGCTAAGATAAGCAAGACTGAATAAATATGTCTTAAAGGAGTAGTTCACCCCCAACATGACTTTTTTTCTATTGATTAGTCATGCCATGGATTTTGGTTTTTGTCACATTCCTAAGACAAAAATTTGATTTGAGTAAATTTACCCTCATTGATTCCGGATGGGGTCCCCATCCGGAACGAATGGGGGTAAATTTATTGTTATCACATTTTTGTCTTCTACTCTCAATGGCATGACTAATCAATAGAGAAAAAGTCATTTTGGGGGTGAACTACTCCTTTAAGGGCAGGATCACACCAAAGTATGGTTGCCAGTGTTTTGTTGAGAAATCCACTCCATTCCCATGACATGCATTCACAGAATCCGAATATCAGCTGGCAACCATACTTTGGTGTGACCGTGCCCTAAGAACTTAGAGCTTAAAAGTGTCTACAGTTTCATCCATTTTGAGATTCTCTGGCAGGGTATTCCAGAGGCAGGGAACATAAAAACTAAAAGCTGCCCAAGTCTCTTGGCCCTGACTTTTGGAGCTGTTATTGAGTTAACTGCCAGAGGACCTCAGAGATCTGCAGTACTGGTGTGGATAGCCTATTGTGAACATACCCAAAAATATAATTGGGTGCACGCACGACTACCTTTTTAATCTCATTATATTTAACTACAATTGTTTCGTAACAAAATGTTGTCCTTGTTTTGCTGTAGTCATTGGTAAACGGTGCATTTGTATAGCGCCATTTATATAGCGCCTTTTTCCAAGGCACTTTACAGAGATTGTGCATTACATTGACCCATTCACACACACATTCATATACCGATGGCAGAGGAAACCATGCAAGTCACCAACCTGCTCACTGGGAGCAACTAGGGGTTCATAGTCTTGCTCAAGGACTCTTCGACACTAACTCTGGGGGAGCCCGGGATTGAACTGGGAACCCTTTGGGAACCCTCCGTGTAATAATAACGGTTTCTCAACCCCTGAGCCACTGCCGCCCATTGGCAATGAGGGAATCTCCCTCAGTGTGATCCTGCGTTTTAATAAAAATTATTAATGCGAAATGAATGCATCTGTATGCATGATGCATTGTTCACTGTAAAATAAATGTATTTTCCACAATATAATTGATCACTTAACCTCAGTTTGGTCACCTCCGAGGAGAGATCAGATTTCATCCTCAATATGTAATTAGTATAATACCTAGCAATTTGCATTTGCGTTTGCGTGTTGTGTGTGTGTGTGTGTGTGTGTGTGTGTGTGTGTGTGTGTGTGTGTGTGTGTGTGTGTGTGTGTGTGTGTGTGTGTGTGTGTGTGTGTGTGTGTGTGTGTGTGTGTGCGTGCGTGCGTGCGTGCGTGCGTGCGTGCGTGCGTGCGTGCGTGCGTGCGTGCGTGCGTGCGTGCGTGCGTGCGTGCGTGCGTGCGTGCGTGCGTGCGTGCGTGCGTGCGTGCGTGCGTGCGTGCGTGCGTGCGTGCGTAGTTCACCCCCAAAATGACTTTTTTTCTATTGATTAGTCACGCCATGGAGAGTAGAGTTCAATAATATTTTTTTGTTTTTTGTCACATTCCTAAGACAAAAATTTGATTCGAGTAAATTTACCCCCATTGATTCCGGATGGTGACCCGTTTCGAAACGGGTCACCATCCGGAACGAATGGGGGTAAATTTATTGTTAACACATTTTTGTCTTAGGAATGTGACAAAAAACAAAAAATATTATTGAACTCTAGTCTCCATGGCGTGACTAATCAATAGAAAAAAAGTCATTTTGGGGGTGAACTACTCCTTTAACAATTATGTATAAAGATATTTGTGTATTGTTGAAAAACTAATTATGCTGGTATTATAAGAGACACCTAAGGTAGCGGTCTACAGAGACTACTGCTGTAGTTGTAAAGTGCGTCAATAGATGGCATACTTGGTTGATGGGGGTCCCCCAGAGGTCTCTCCTTTTTTCCTGTACACAGAATCTCTTCGCCGAAACAGTCGACCTAGAAGCTCACAGGTCACAGAGTGATGCTTTGTGAACTTGTAGGTCTGCTGTACTCTCACCGTCTGCTTGCCTATTTTCGCTGGATGCCGGCCTATTATGACATGCTCAGAATAGGGTCGCGAGGGTTCGCGTTGTTTAAATTAGCAGTGAACTTATGGGAATGGTCCGACTATCTCATTAAAAACTCATTCTAGTCAGTCAGTCACTTTCTTTACCACATCTCATTCTCTGAAACGTTATGAGCAAGCTAAGGGCACACACAAGAAAAGTCTCCAGACACTTTCTACACTGTCTCTAAAAGAAAAAGGGGAAAAAAAGAAAAAAGGAATTCCACCCTTGCCCCTTGGTGTGAGATAAAAGCAACATTTTGTCCCGGGTCCCTGCTCTCTCATTAGGGCAGCCGAGCAGCGGCGTGCTGTAAGGAACAACAACACACAGATAGAACGCGGACGGAGCGGGAAAGCCTCTATATTTAGACACAGTGTGCTCCACAGCGCAGTCATCACATGAAAATGAGGAGTCTCCTGGGGTGTGGATGCATGTCGGACGTGTGTGTGTGTGTGTGTGTGTGTGTGTGTGTGTGTGTGTGTGTGTGTGTGTGTGTGTGTGTGTGTGTGTGTGTGTGTGTGTGTGTGTGTGTGTGTGTGTGTGTGTGTGTGTGTGTGTGTTCTCTCAGGCCATGTGCATGTGTGCGTGTATGTCTATGTATAGCCTACTCTATGTCAGTGGTTCCCAAACTTTTCAGCTCGAGGCCCCTGGGACCGAAACACGAAATCATGTTGTGAATTTACCACTTAATGACTATTTCAAAAAATGTGAAAATAGAAGAATTACAAGCTACGATGTGTCGCGATTCGATGCGTTGGGAGCTTATTGCGACCGTAGGTCGCATTTACTACCAAAACCTCCACCGGCTGTCTGTCTGTCAGTGAGTGAGTGAGTCCGTCACACTTTTGCCCTGCTCATATCTCCACAACCGTTGCCCCCATCCATGCCAAATTTTGCACACACACTCCTTGACTGCCAAACTACAACCTCCAAGGACCCCCGGAGCCCCAGGGACCCCCAGGTCCCTGGGGGACCCCCAGATGTAAAAAATGACCAAATGTGCTCACACGTCACACGTCACACTTTTTCCCTGCTTATATCTCCCCACCCGTTGACCCGATCCATGCCAGATTTTACACACACACTCCTTGCCTGCCAAACTACAACCTCCAAGGACCCCCGGGTCCCTGGGGGACCCCCAGATGTAAAAAATGACCAAATGTGCAAAAATGACCAAATGACCACCCCAACGGGGCTGCTCACAGGGAATTCCCGGGGACCACCGACTCCTGGTTCTCCAGAACGGATGCAAAAGTGGTGGCGCCCCCAGTGGAGGACCCCCTGCCACTGCAGCGCACATAAAATGCCGTAACTCGGGCTAGGAGCGTCCGGGAGAGCCGGGGCCGGTACCTATTCGTCTGCCAAGGCAACGCGGAGACCCCACCCCTCATTTCTCACATGGCCCTATTCTAGCGCCACCTTCAGGCCGATTTTTAAACACATTTTTGGACACTGCTCCTACAGTTTTTGCCCAAAAATCACAAATATCACTACACAGCATGTCTACACTCATGTCATCAACATGGATCAGGAAGATTTTGAAAAAACTAATTTTTGCCCTATTTGTGGAGATAAGCCACCTACGGTCGCTTATCTCCCGATTAGGGAGTCTTACTGGTAGATATGCTATTTTAACACATTTTAACAAAAGTTATTGAAATTCTTTTGGAAAGAAGTTGGATCAGAGTTTTAGTTTGATTTTATAGTTTTGTTTTGGTATTATTATTATTATCTTTTTTTTTGTAATCTTATATGTAAACATTAAAACCAAACCAAAAATGGGTCCCAAGCCATTGTTTGGGAAACAATGGTGTATGTAATATACTGTATGTGTGTGTGAGTGAGCGTCTGGGTCACTGCGTAGGGCCGATGTGCATTCGTCTCTGGTCTTCGACCCCTCCCTCTGGGCGTGTGGCCGTGCTGGAGAGGCTCATTTAAAGCAATCGGGACTCAAAGGATGTGGCGATCAATAGAGAGGCAGAGGAACAAAGGCCAGGGAAGCATCTTCCCCACTCTAATCACCGTCTTAACCTTCAGCCTGTCTGAAGGGCCTGACAGGCTCACCTGGAGGCCCGTTCCGGGCTCCCGCTCCCTCCGTCTCGTATGCGCGTCACGCCGTGGCAGCAGAGGTACCGACGCCTACACTAGGTGAAACACAGAGAGAGGTAGGGAGGGCGAGAGATAGAGGGAGCAGGCACGTGCACACATAGACATCAAAGGGGTTTTGAGCCTTTGCCCTTTTATCCGTATGTAAGAAGTGCCCTCTCCAGACCATGAATGCAGTTTTTACTATGGTGAAAGAAATGCAAATGCCCTCTTTCCATGCCATACCTGAAGGCAGCATTCAAGGGAATTGCCTTGTCCAAACTCTCCTGAACTTGAATGCAGCATCTTATGTTGAAATAATTGCCCTCTCTGTAGTAGAACTCCATGCTGTTCGCCACATCTCCAGTATTGACTTGATTATGCTTAGTTAAGTGTGGTATCAAGCACCGAAAATAGCCGACCTCCAAGCTCACACACAACGTGTCGCACTGCGTCGTTGTGAGCTTGGAGGTCTGCTATTTTCGATGTTTTCACCAAAAGGCCCTTTTAGAAATGTCAGCCCCTGCCTCGCTAACATTCTCTGCACATCCCTGAGAGGGAGACGAGTAGGCTGAGAGAGCAAGAGAGAAAGGGAGAGAGAGAGATGGAGAAATAAAGAGCGAGATAGAGGAGGGGGAGCTAGAGACAGACAGACAGATAAAGGGGAGAGAGATAGAGAGCGGCTGCTGAAAAGAAAACTCTTGGAGAGGAGCTGTGTAGCGTAGCTAACTGAAGGAAGGGATAAAAAGAAAGAAAATGGACCGAAGTCTGTTGTTTCATGTATTGCAAGCAGTTGTTTGTTTGATTTGGCTTTTCTCTGTATTGACCCGAGGCTGATCTGATGGAGAATTATCTTGTGTTTTTACTTTATTTTCTAGGCCTGTTTGTGCTCACAAAATGTGTCGTGGAAAACAAACAAAAGCCTCGTTATTCTTTTTATCAGGCTACACATAAAAGAAAGTGTTCGTCTCCACTTAAAGGAATAGCTCACCCAATAAATCACTTTATTATTATCGTTTACCTTTACCCGGTGTTGTCTTTGACTCGCGCAGAGCTTTAGTTTGTAAAACATTCCTTGGTAAATCCAGAATTCAAAAATGAAGAAAATACTTGTACAGAGACTCCATGTAACAACAACAAAACAATATAAAATCAAAAATCTGTCCATAAAGTCTAAAACACTGTTAATAATGCAGTCTGTTCTTTCTCTTCAAGTTCTATTATGTACTTCTTCCATGGTTGTAGAATAAGAAAATAAACGTTTAAAACACTAGGCTAACCACTAGGCTAACCGTCGCATACACGAAAGACGCCTGGGCACTCGTGTGCATGTGAATAAGCTCCCATTGAACCCCAAGAGCATGCCCAACCCATGCGCATTCTTCGCTCGTGCAAGAGACTGTTTGGCTTCTGCAGGGTGTTTTAAAGGTTTATTTTCAATGTGGTGATATTTCTGGGAGGTTTCTCAGCGGACTTCAGTAGAACAGAAACGTCCATAAAGTCCAAAACTCACAAAATCATTTAGTTTCTGTTCTAGGCTACCCAAAGTCCGCTGAGAAACCATTCTCCATTTTTGAATTCTGGATTCACCGTTAAGGAATGTTTACAAACTAAAACTCTTCATGTGCGAGTCAAAGACAACACCGGGTAGGTAAACTATAGAAATAAGGTAATTTCTTGGGTGAACTATTTCTTTAAGAACATTCTGTGCCTGATGTATCACGAATGGTGAAGAAGTTTAGTATTATATGTACAGTACACACACAGAGTGTTGGTCACCTCTCTCTCTCTCTCTCTCTCTCTCTCTCTCTCTCTCTCTCTCTCTCTCTCTCTCTCTCTCTCTCTCTCTCTGTGTGTGTGTTTGTTTATTCTCCTCAGCTCTCAGAAACTCAGTTTGCTTTTAATGAGCTCTGCTGCATCTGAGGCAGACCACCACTGACCTGCTAGCATTTGTCTCTCTCCTTCCTTCCCTCATGCTCCTTCTCTCTGTCTCTCCTTTCTCCCGCTCTTTCCAGCTTTCTCTTTCTTTTCCTTCGATCTTCTCCGCTCCCTGTTTTACACTCTCCCTCATCTCACTCTCTTTTCTTCCATCACACTCCTTCTCTCTGCTCTCTTCTCTTCTCTCCTCCCTCTCTTATTTTTTACAGCTGTCAATAAACAGGCGCTGCAACTAGTTGTTCACTTTCTCACTTTCTCCCTTTTCTACCTATTGGCTAAAGGCCAGCCAATGAGGGCAGGGATCGCCAATGGCTTCCCATACTTTGAACCAAGTCCCCAGAACCTCGGCAGAGCAGTGAAGCTGCCGCCGCCTGGTGGTCAAATCTGGGACTGTGAGACTTCCGCTAAGGCACACTTCTATCTTCTCAAACCTTAGTGCGCCTGAGACAGTTACATATGTTTTCTTTATATTGGTAGCCAAGCTGTAAATGACTTTGCATGTCTTGTGCATGCTATGTTCATGCCTTCTCACTTCTCCCCTCTGTTTTCCCTCTTGCACTCTCCCTCTTGTCCTCTCTCCATATCTTCACCCTCTTTTAGTCAGTGTTTCGTCGACTAAAACTATGACGAAAAATGTTTGTCGACTGCGTTTTTTTCACTGACGAAAACTAAATAAAAACTAAGCTGTGATGACTAAAACTAAGACTAAATATAATGACAATTTCGTCAACAAAATAAAAACTAGACCAACATTTTGGGGAGGGACTAGTAGAGAAGAGAGTGTTTTTATGTTTGGTTTCTCTCCAGTTTTGCGTGCTGAAAATAGCCGATCTACAAGCTCACAGTGAGCCAAAATACATTTTATTTGACTAAATCAACTGTAGATTTTGTCACCTAAAATCTTATGATATTCAGTCAATAAAACTAAAATGTTTCAGGTGACTAAATTATGACTAAAACTAAATGACATTTTATTCAAAAGACTATGACTAAAACTATATCAAAATTTGCTGTCAAAAACATCACTGCTTTCAGTCTTAGAGATTGAAAAAGCTACAGCCTGCAAGGCAGTATCTTTCGATCTCTAATGCTTTCCTTCTCCCACTCTCTTCCTCACATATCTCCCTTTCTCTCGCTTATTATCTTTCTCTCACTCTCTCTCTCTCTCTCCAACACTCTCTGTCCCTGCATGTCTCATTGCTGTCTCTTCCACCAATTTAGTCACACGGCTGTCTTTGTTCTCACAAATCTGGTGATTGATTTGATGCTAACCATAGTGAAAGTTGCTTCCCATCAGTTGCACTTCACCTCATGCTCAGCGAAGTATAGAGACTTAGAAAGAGCACACTGCCACCCACTGATGAACCTGTTACCTCAGCCGGCCGACACTGCGCCTCTCCTCAGCTGAACCGATTGTTTTTAGCAGAAGCTTCAATCTTTCATATGCCCTGTTGACAGTTTCATAGCCTGGAGAAATAACAGCCAGCAACTCAGCTACGCTCTTAGTGCCTTGCAGCCAGGTAACAGTTTCGGCTTCAATGAGGAAGAGGAGGGATGTTGTGTGCATGTGTGTGGGCCGAGCAGGCAGTGCTTGATCTTTAGAACGCACTCCATCAAAGCGGCAGGCAGTGGCGGGGTGATGAGTGCGATGACCTTTAGCAGCACATCTGCCACAGCGATGCTCAATCACAGCCAGGGCCGGCTTGGAGACGGTGCATGGTGGTAGGCAACCAGCTGTTGGGCTGGAGATGGAATACTGTTGCACCACCATGCACCGCTATTGATCTTCCCTGCGGTCTATTAGTAATCCAGGAGGACATGCACACATACTGTATGTGCGAGCATCAGCTGCGTACACAGAAACACACCTAGATTCATCATACACATTGTCTACTCTCCCTCTCTCCTTCTCTGTTTTGCTTTTTCCTCTCTTCATCATTTCTCCCCATATCTTTCCCTCTCCATCCTTTTCAGTGCACCCCCCCCCATCCCCCCGCTCTCTCTTTCTGTCCGTATCACATATCAACAGCTACTCTTTAGATCCTCATCCAGGAGAAATAAAACATTGACTTATTTCTTCCCCCTTCCATTCAGCTACCCACTGCTACTGTCTCTGCTGGGAGGGGAAGCCTCCCACCAGACAGTTGTATTCTGTCTACTCTTACATCGTGTTGTCTCGTGTAGTCACACATGGCTCCAAACAAGATCTCGCGTAGGAGGCGCCCATGTCTCCGTGATGGCTCCATACCTACCTACTGTATGACAATCTCAATGATTTGCATAATTGTTTCCATCTCTCGCTTCCTTTGATACATGTATGTATGCAATGGTTCTTTGATCATATTCAGAAGATGGGAAATCCTCGCTGTGTATTATGGTAAATGTGTTGCTCTAAGGAGGATGTCTCTAAGGTCACAAACAAGATATCTTGAAAACTGCTAGTTGTATTTCCATGGAATTTGCTGTGCACTTTTATGCTACCCAGGGGATCGCAGTTATGATTATATTGATGACCCCATGGACTTTCCTCTAGCACCACTATTAGGTAAAAACGTACTCTTGCTCACAAGATATCTCAAAATCTAGTGGGCGGATCGCCATGAAACTCACATGCTTTCTGGCCTTTGGTCTAGCGCCACCTTTTGGACAGATTTCATGGCAGGGTGTAAAGGCATTTAGACTGTAAAGGCATTTAGACTGCTTTACTGATGGATTGATATAGAGGCACAGTCCTTTCGAGCTGGTGTCAGCCACCATCTGTGTCTGTGTTGCTTTGTCAGTAAGCCTTTGGAAGAGTAAACGAAACACACCAACAGAATAATCAACAATCTCAGCTGTTCCTTCTTCATTTCTCGACACTACAATTTATCCAATTTATAGGCCAGTCATGCCAGTTCTCGCTCCCATTTCACTTTCACATTGACTCACAGCTCACTCAATCTCTCCCTTTCTCAAATGCATGCACATCAACCAAACTGATGCATAGCTGTGTGAATACACACATACTGTGTGCACATAGAGTGTACTCTATTATATGAGGGGATGTAGAGCAGCCACACACACACACACACACACACACACACACACACACACACACACACACACACACACACACACACACAGACACACACACACACACTTAAACGCACACGCGCACAATCATGAATGGATGTCTGCATGTAGGGGAATAATGTTAGCCCTTTGGGAGGTCTACACTCTACATCTGCGTGTGTATGTACTGTATGTGTGTGCACGCACGTGCATGCGTTTGTGTGTGATGACCCCATATTCTAATTATGTCTCTCTTTTTTCTCTTTCATGTGCTGTGTTGCTGTCACCTGTCACCATTACAACAGGTAATCATCTTTATATTACTTTTAGTTTTTTTAACTCTTGATACTGTCTTGATACTACAGTAGCTCCCGGGTGTAGACACCACCCGGGAGTAAGCGCCCCAGCATGTGTCTTCCGTGAGGAAGAAGCCCAACAAACACACAGTGAGAGCATAAGGAGGGCCATTCAGGCCGCAAACGGTGGGTTCTTGGGCCGCGGTGGTGCTGCGGGCTCCGTCTGGGCATGGGGCTGCGCTGCTGGTGCCCGGGTGGGGCCTGCAGTGCCGTTGCAGCTCAGGAGTCAGAAATGTCTGGTACTGGGAGTCTGGTGCTACGCACAGGTCCTGGACCTGGTGAGAGCAGGGGTGGACCTGGTGAGACGTATAGGAGGAGCCCGGCCAGGTGTCAACTGTCAACCCACAGAGCAGTCCTTCCACGCACCAGATTGGTTTACCTCCCAGTCCCTGCAGAGCAGTCCTGGAGCAGTGGACTGTGTGGCCCTGTCTTTCCCTACATACACACACACACGCACACACGCACACGCACACACACACACACACACACACACACACACACACACACACACACACACACACACACACACATATAAATATATTAAGGCTGGGACTTTAACTGTTTAATTGCGATTAATTAATTACAGAAAATTAACGCGATTAAAAAAATTAACGCATTTTAATCGCACTTAGTTTTTACACCACAGAACCTTCAGTTTCGGGCATACCGATCATAGCGATGCACCAACCAAGAAGAGACAACAAACGCAAAGGGAGAAGTATCCAATCAGAGCGCTTTGCTTGGCCCTGTGGATGCGAAATTTAGATTTAAAAAACTCACTCGTTGATTCACTTGTACAACAAAATGTGTTTTACTTGAAAAAAAAAAGCTTCTCAGGTCAAATATCGATGTGCGATTAATTGCGATTAATTAATCACAGAGCCTGTAATTAATTAGATTAAAAGTTTTAATCGCATCCCAGCCCTAAAATATATATATAGGACTGATCGTGGGTAGCTACTGGGACGTAAGTCGGGACTTGATCAAACCCGGTTGGGTCACCTGATCGAGGGGTATAATGTTGCGAGACCCGAAACCCTGATGACTTCAGGCTACATCACTGATGATACGTCCCAGGACACCAGGAAATGTTACAGGATTTTATGAAGCCTCACTATAGCTATTACTCCTCAATCTTCTCACAGACTGCATAAGGGCTTGTGACCTGAAATCTTTAAGGTGATCACACGTCATAAATGCAGCAAAACCACTTGGGTCATTCCAAGTGCCAAGTGCTATGACAGAGTCCTAAATTGTGTCTGCATCATGGTTGTCAATAGTCAACAAAAGATCATTATAACAGCTTATTTACCGAATAATGAAGTTCATTATTTGTGTTCACAGAAACTGCTATCGTTACCAAAGAAATTACACAGGGAATTTACTTGCTTTATTTGCAAGAGAAAACGTAAGTTTACAAAGCCAAAGCAAACACCCTCCAGTACCTGTGCTTGAAAAAGGAAAGCGCTACTCCACAGGATGACCTTGACATGAAACTGAAGAGGCGTATCAGCCAAGACACAAGAATGTCCAGAGCCTTCAGCATCATAGGATGAATCTCACCCACATGTATTTATTGATTTATTTACCATGTAGATTCTGCTTTTATTCTATTTTTTGTTTCGTTTTTTTTTAACTTTGAGCATGACTCAGTCATTTCAAATTCATCAATCCTGCCAATTGAGCATTTGGGAATTGAACACTATAACGTTAATTGTTTAGTCGTTCAGTCATTCTTTCAGCTTATTTTGTATTAGTAGTGCAGCAAGACTTAGAAGGGGTTGAATGGTAGGAAGAGATATCACAGGACTGTGTGTGCAGACAGTGTGCTAACTGGCTGCAATATCAGACACCCACCCTGCCATTGAGCACTTCTGCTGACAGTTGGTACATCTGATCCTGGAGACCCCCAAGCACCTGTAGAGTACACACACACAGTCACAGATGCAGATTCCACAGCCGCTTTTCAGGATTCCAATTCAAAAACGGCAACAAAAAAAAAGCTATTCAGGATTCAAATTAAAACATAGCTGAAATTGCAGATCTACAAGCTCAAAGCTTTGAGCTTGCTATTTTGAGCTTGCTATTTTTGCTGCTAGTTCCTTTTTGTCATTTACGTTAGTTTGCCTACTTTAGTCATGTTGGTCTCTGAACGGCCGGAAATTGGGAGTGAGATGTGTTGGACAATGCGATGCACAACGCTCCCTGACACAAAATAAATAATGAGGCTGTAAGGCTCATTTAAGTATCATATTCCTAGTCAAAGGATATTTATTTTTGGGGGATAGTGTTTGAAAGATCATTCTTCACAGTGCACACCAAAGAAATCAAGGTACCATAAAACTTTTAATTACTTAGTTGCTACTGGATCACGTAACTTTTTTTAATTTACGGAATGCTTATGCTTCTTCTACGTATGCATTCCTCTTACCATTGTTGGTGGTGGTATTATATGTTATTGCATCGCAACTCGCTCACATACTGTAACTTGTTTCTCTACTCCATGTAGTATGGCATGGAGTGTCTCTGTGATGGTAATGGACCTGTCAGTCAGGGACGCGGTAGCCTGTGAGCATTGTTGTCGATGGCAGTGGTACAGTACGTGTACTTGTAGTTATGTTTAATAAAACGACAAGTTTACGCGTCTTCTGTCTGTGTTTGCAGGCATCAGCGCACACATGAGAGATTTCATTAATTTGGTGTTGGGTCGAGCTCTGGCTAATACATTGCAAACCCTGGTCAGGCTGTAGGGCTCTAGTATGATTACATAATGATTACGTTTGATTTGCTTTGAAGGAATACTTAACCCAAAAAATGACTTATTTTCTATCAATTACTCACCTCACCTTAGAGCAGGGGTCTTCAACAGGGGGTCCGGGACCCCTAGGGCGTCCTCAAAGTTACTACAGGGGGGCCGCCAAATCTTTGTGATAGGATCAAATCTGCATCACGCATTTATACAATATGTAGAGGGGGGTCCCTGCTTCATCTCTCTCAGCTAAGGTGTCCTTGGCCTGAAAACGTTGAAGACGTTATTCTTGTAGGCTATATAGTTTTGCATTGGCCTCCTAGCACAGCAGTGTCATCAAATATTCAATTATGTTGGCTCAAGAATTAAAAAAAGAAATGTCCTCCATGAATCAAAGGCTTTTGATTTGTTTCCTTCTTCGATCCGAGTATTCCTTTAAGCCATCTCTTGAATTTAAAGTTAGGTAATCGGAGCTCCCTCTTAATTCAAAAGGAAGACTATTCCGGTAGTGTGGGAGGCTCTAACAGAGAAGACCAAACTTGCCACGTCTGTTTGTACAATGCAGTCCTCTCCGGTATACAGTAGTTGCCCTTTGCCTCCTTCTACTTTATGAATGAAGAATGGACTGCTCAAGTGGCTTCCACTGCGTCACACACCTCTCTGGGGATGTCAGCACACATTTAGCCATCCTATAGCAAACCGTTTGTCACCTATATGTGCTGCTCACTCCCACGAGTCCCACCTGTGTGCCGACCTGCAGGCCGTGGTCTGGTGTCACACCAAATTCTGGGCCCTAGGTACGAGGATTCACTCACATTTTGTGCTTTAACTATTGAAAAATCAAACCTCGGTTCGAAGTGAAGCGGTGAACTGTTATTCTATGTGTTCTAGAGTTATGAACTCTGTGCTCTGTACATTCTTTATATTCTGAATTAATGAATGAATGAATGATTTTATCTGGCGGGCCGAATTGTCATGTGAAGCTTGACCAATCCTCAAAGTATCCAATCATCAGACCGGGACGGACACTACACACATATTCTGGACGTACGGGACAGATACAACCTGTTCATTCTGGACTGAAATGACCATATATGGACATGGGACACACATTTTGTTTTTAAAAAAACCTATTCATTCTGGACTGATATTCTGGACGTACGGGACAGGTTTTATCACCTGTTCATTCTGGACTGAAATTACCATATATGGACATGGGACACACAAAGCCACTCATTGGAAGCGGCTTTCACCGCTTCAAAAATAGCAGATATACAAGCTCACACAAGCTTGCAGATCTGGTATTTTTATTGTATTTTTTTAAACCCACGTCTATATCAGTGGTGCTCAAATATTTTCATGTGAAGGACCCCCAAAATGATATGTATTTGGCCACGGACCCCCATTTCAAAATATTTAGTTACGGGGACCCCCAGAAGCAAAATTTGAGTACAAATTTTCACTTTAAAAAATACATAATTACATTCAAAGATTTGCACATTTTCCCCCCTTGTGACGTCCCTGGGGGGGGGGGGGGACTTCCAATGCAAAATGATAATACTTCCACAACAATGCATGCTAAAAAGAGTTGTGAAGTTGTTCTTAACTGAGATGAAGGTACAGGTAATGAATTTCCACATGTCGCACTGGGGGAGATAATTCTGTGCCGCGGTTTGCATAACCTGTGAGCCCTGACAGGAGGCTAATCCATTTTCATGCTCCGAGCTGTAGCTGCTCAAATAGGAAGGTTTGCAGATTTGAAGAGCTTATAGAGGCAAAGGGATCCCTGCTCTGCCACTTTCGGGAAACTATTGAGTTTTGTCGTGTGTATGTTTAAACAAACACACATTTTAATGGAATTTATTGTTTGTGTTTGTTAAACAATTATTTATCACAATTAATCTCAAGAACACGTGTGGCAAATTGGCACATGGCATCACCTGGTGTCACAATCCGTGTACATTTTGTCTGCTATGCAAGTGCACCATTTACACTGTGACACTACTTATTGTGCTCTTTCCATCTTCATCCACAACTCTCACATTTTTCTCGTTTTTCTCCCTCCATCACTGCCTATCTCTCTCTCTCTCTTACTCTGTGTGTGATACTATCTCCCCTGGAGGTTCTGTTACCAAGGGCATATGCTGGATCAGCTGTAACACTCTCTCTCTCACTCACTCACTCACTCACTCTCTCTCTCTCTCTTTCTCTCTCTTTCTAACATGCACACGCACACACACCACTCTCTCTCTCCATAGGCGGCTCCACAGGGGGGCATTGGAGGGCAATGCCCACCCAGATTAGACTTTGTACCCCCCCAGTCCCAGATTGACCAGCCACCATTATTTTAAGAAGTTTTACAGGTGTTAGATATGCTATATATGTTTTGTTGTTTGTGATTATTTTAAATATACATTTTCAAATGTATTAATAGTCTAATGAAAATGAAATAATAAAAGGTAGGCTACACCGGTGATGCAACGAGTTGTGTTGATTTGAGTTTGTTTGGACGTCTATTCCTGTGTTGTTGTGCATACAGCACGGGAAATTCAATTTTTTTCAGTGAGAAAACTTGTAATGGACATTACTAGCTTGGCTCAAAACACAGCAAAAATCGGCTTGCTATATATGTATGTATAGCTATATATACAGTATATAGCTATATATACAGTATATAGGGGTGTGTTGAAAAATAAAGTGCCCCCCTTGGAAAATTGAAGGTCCCCCTGCTGATTATTCCCTGGAGCCGCCACTGTCTCTCTCTCTCTCTCTCTCTCTCTCTCTCTCTCTCTCTCTCTCTCTCTCTCTCTCTCTCTCTCTCTCTCTCTCTCTCTCGCTCTTTTGCTCTTCTGAAATGAAATACTCTGGTGGCTCTGGGCATTAAGTCAATAGGAGCGTGCAAGTGGAAGCTGTGACAAGTGGCCTTGGTGGCTGACCAGGCAGGGGCATCTGTTATGGAACTTAATGCTTTCTAGTTGGCCTACTTTGCACTATAGGGATGGGACGATATGACAATTTCTTATCACGATTATTGTGACAAAAGAAATCGCGATTTACGATATTATTGTGATAATCAAAATCCATTATCCTGGTGCGGAACATTTGCCCAAAAAAATGCTGATCTGCAAGCTCACAACGCGTCGCAACGCGACGCGCAGCGTTGTAAGGTTGTAGATCGGCTATTTTTTGGCAAAGACATTTGATAGAGAGTGAAAAAAGACTGTATCAAGTGCGTATATTATGTATACCTTTTACCAATTATGGAGAGTTTAAATGGAGTTTACTGTAAATGGTACTGTATATGCAGCTTGGCAAATAAAAGGTGAATTGATCCCAGTGCATGATGGAGGACGATATCACAATAAATTAAATCTCCACAATATGATTATCGTGAGTGTTTTTTATCACAATAAATGATAATATCGCGTATCGTCCCATCCCTACTTTGCACAGCTTTTTCATCTGAATTTTTCTATTGCCATGTATACAAGCTCATGCAAGGAATTTGTCTCTGTGCCTCAGCATCATACAGCATAGCCATTTCCACCATCCATTCTTCACTGTTACAATAGACGGATGTACAGCACTGCAAAATGCTGGTATTCAGCCAGAAGCTTTTTTTAATGGGGAAACTTAAAAGGCATACCGGTAATCATAAACCTTTTGGCATATTTTTACATGAATAGCTTAGAGATTGTGTTGACGTGCCTCTCCAGAGCTGTATCAAAGTACTATAATTGGAAACATTTGAACAGACCCCCTTTCAATTTGCATACAATTTGTACACTTTGCATGCATGGCCACCAGGGGGTCCACCTTGCTGCACGCATACGCCACCTACAGGGAGCTGAAGGGAGCACATGCCCTGGAAGGTGTTCAGGTTCAGTTTCCTCTGGGTTCACATCATCGAGGACCAGTGGAAAAAGTACTCCAATGTTTTACTTACTGTAAAGTATCAATACTACAATGTAGAATTACGGAATTCAAAATGTATTTGAGTAAAAGGACAAAAGTATTGGCATCAAAATATACTTCAAGTACCAAAAGTAAACGTACAAAATGTTTGTAAATACTAGCAGATCTACAAGCTTGCGAACGATGCGTTGTGAGCTAATAACTAAACTAGTAGTCTAAATAAAGTTCTCAAATAAATGTAGTGGAGTAAAAGTACAATATTTGGATACAAGATGTAGTGGAGTAGAAGTACTGTACAAGTATTGAAAATTGGAAATACCTAAAAAATTGTAGCTACAGTACTTGAGAGTAAATGTACTTTGTTACTTTACAGCACTTCTCTGGGTTCACTTAAGGTGGTGAGACAACGGCTCACTGCTTGGTATGGCAACCATAAGCCAATTGAAGCGCTGGCCTCGCGTTGCCAGACTCTATCACACTGCTTATGGGCAGGGGGCAGATGAGTGTCTGGCAATGCCAGGCTACTGAAGCACTGTTTACCAAACAATGGTTCGGGACCCATTTGTGGGTCTCAGACCCTCAGAGCTAGGCTAGTAGATAAACAAAGAGAAGGTCGCAAACGACTCAACGAGTGACGTCAGCGACTACACAAGTGAATGGCTGTTGTCGCCATCTCATGGTGAATATGCAGAATTACACAGGTGCGCTGATAAGAGACTATCAAAGTGAATTATATTTGTTAGCCTCCTGGTTGGTCCATGACTGACCAACCAGCCTTTTTTATGTTGAATTAGCTAAAACATAATTTTTGGAGAAATAAAAACATTTAAAAACATGCTGATTCACTATGCTGCCACTGAGCAGCTCTAATTGACTGAAACAAAGTTTGAAATTAGAATTGAGCACACAGAATAACAATATGAAGCAACTGAATTAACATGGCAGTGGATGGAATGTCCCACTGAATGTCCCACCAAGACACAGCAACCAATGGGTGTGGAGAGGGGCAGGACAATGGGCGGGACGGGTGTGTGGTGAACGACAAAACGAGCGCTCTTACCACGATCTAACTGAGTTACCCAATCTCACTGTAACACACACATATATATATATATATATATATATATATGTATATATGTATATATATATATATATATATATATATATGTATATATGTATATATGTATATATGTATATATATATATATATATGTCACGGTTTGTTAGAGAAACAGTACGGTCGAGAAACGGAGCACTCGTGGTGCGGCACGGGGCGGAACAAGCGGTCGCCACAACAACGTCCTCCAGGCGGAGCCGCTCGATTGTCCACGACATTGCAAGCGGCGCGAAGGCCAGCGGACCTCGCGAAGAGCGGGCCAGGCGAGTTACGAAGCCGTGGTGAATGCAATCGTTATATTTATGCCCAGGCCGTAAGGCCTGGGCAAGCCCACGATAAACGCTCATAGTAAGCTAATGGCTAAGCTAATGGCTAAGCTAATGGCTAAACACCGCCGAGCTAGGCTAGTAAATAAAGAAAGAGAGTCGCAAACGAGTGACGTCAGCGCCTGCACTAGTGAATGGCTGTCGTCGCCATCTGGTGGTGATTAGTGTGTGGTGAACGACAAAACAAGCGCTCTTACAATGAAGGTCCTGAGTTACCCAAACATACTGTAACATATATATATATATATACATCTGGTGGGTGTTTTCTTCTACTATTAGAAATTAGCAGTTCCAACCGGAATACCCATGGACATTGGTATATTGGTGGACATAATGGTTATTTTGAAGGAGTATTACTACACCTATCTTGTGATCTTTTATTGTATATTTTAGTTGAGGAAAGGGGTGAACCTGGCAATTTTCGAGTTTCGTACTTGTTCAAGGGAAGCTTTACTTGACTGGATTCATTTCAGCCACAGGCCCAGTTGATATAGTTAACACATGAATGAATTATGCTCAGAGAGGCTCTAAGAAGGAAGAAAATAAGGCATTAATGCATATTGCCTGTCAAATAGGTTACACTGTGCTCACCAACGACCTCATTAGAGGTATTCATCTGTCTCCCTTCCTTTATCTCTCTCTCTCCCCCCTCTCTCTCTCTCTCTCTCTCTCTCTCTCACACACACGCACACACACACGCACGCACGCACGCACGCACGCACGCACGCACGCACACACGCACATGCACACACGCACATGCACTCCTCTCATCTCCTCTCATCTCCTCTCATCTCATCTCATCTCTCCTTCTACCTCTGTGCCAACTGCAATAACACACTAGCAGAACTGTTTGTGATATCACACACACACACACACACACACACACACACACACACACACACACACACACACACACACACACCAAAGAACAAGTTAACTCATTTCCACATCCTTCGGAAATAATATGTATATTCTTCTGTCTCAGACGATGGTAAATGGCGTCATCATCATCCTAGCACAAAGGGGAGCCGAGGAGAAGCGTTGTTTCAGACATCCCTGCGTCTCTTCTGCTCTGCGTGCCACTCAGGAGCCTCATTCAGAAGTTGTGTTTATAGGCAATGAGCTACAAATTGTCAATACACAATACTAGACAGAGAAATTATTCACAGATGTTGTGAATTGTTCATTCCAGGTGCAGTGTTCAAATGTCAGGCCCGAATCTTTGTTGCGTAGCCTAAATGCCATGCACTGTGGAAATATACCATTCATTGTTGAATTGACCTTTGTAACAAAAAATATGATTTAAACAGTTGCAGGCAGCATGGCTAACAACAGTGTAACCTTTCAAAGGGTTACTCTAATGCCTAACTTATGGTCTGCTGCACGATAATAGGAAATACGATAATAGCAGAGCTTGTAGATCGGCTATTTTCAGCGTGGGAAACCGTCGTACAACAAAGATTAGTGAGGATCAGGGCCAGAACCAGTACAAGTACATGGGCCAGGCTGTGACTGTCATGGGCCAGGCGGTGGAGTCATTTAATCAGGCATGTGCATGGACATCAAAGGGGGCTTGAGCCCCTTCCCTTTTATCTGTCTGTAAAAAGTGCCCTCTCCAGAACATGAATGCAATTTTTACTATGGTTAAAGAAATGCAAATCCCTTCTTTCCATGCCATACCTGAACTTCCTGAAGGCAGCATTAAAGAGAATGAACTTGAATGCAGCATCTTTTGTTGAAAGAATTGCCCTCTCTGTGTAGAAATCCATGCCATTACGCCACGTCTCAGTTCAGTGTGGTATCACACAGCGAAAATAGCCGACCTCCAAGCTCACAACGCGTCGTGCTTGGAGGTCTGCTATTTCCGATATTTTCACCAAAAGGCCCTTTTAGAAATTTCAGTCCCTGCCATTCTAACATTCTCTGCACGTCCCTACATTTAATGTTTTATTCCTCGTTGTCGTCGTCGTTTGCACATTATTGTCTCGTAAACTGTTGTCATAATGTTTCATGTTGCACCTCTTTGACCGGAAGGTGACTGGTCTACGGCACTCACTCAGGATTCTGAAGTTTAAAAGACAACTTTACAACAAGGGTTCACATTTTAGATTGTAACCAGTAAGACTCCCTAATCGGGAGATAAGTGACCGTCAGGTCCCATACTCAAACTTTTGAAGGCAATCATAGGCAATCAGGAGGGAATATGGGAAACGGGACAGATCCATGTTGATGACTTTAGGCCAAAATCTGTAGGAGCAGTGTCCAAAAATGTGTTTTTCAAAAATCAGGCTGATGGTGGCAATAGAAGAGGGCCATGTGATAAATGAGGGGTAGAGGTTGTGATTTGCCATCCAAGGTGTGTGTGTGTGTGTGTGTGTGTGTGTGTGTGTGTGTGTGTGTGTGTGTGTGTGTGTGTGTGTGTGTGTGTGTGTGTGTGTGTGTGAGTGACAGATTGACTGACTGACAGACTGACAGCCGGCGGAGCTTTTCATAGTAACTGCGACCTGACAGTCGCAATTAGAGAAAAGAGTGTTAAAATGTTTGTTCATTCACTGCTTTCTATCGTTTTAGCGATTTTGATTTCAGTGGGTGGGGGCATGTGTACAAGGCTTGTACGCATGTGTCTTTTTACGTAAACACAATAAGCCCATTCCCAAGATGCACAGAAATGTTTCATGGGCAGATGTGACTTATGGGGGCTAGTGGCGTTACTGTAAATAGTAATAAAGAAATCGCAAAAATCACTAAAATGATAGAAAGCAGTAAATGAAAACATTTTAACACTCATAATCTTTTCCTTTCTCTATTTACAATCTAAAATATGAACCCTTGTTGTAAAAAAAAAAGTTGTCCTTGAAGGCCTGATTTATACTTACTGTAGTTGCGTGCTGATGTCAAGAATTAACATTATTCGCTCATTGAGCTTGCAGATTGACTATTTTTCTGTGCACGATACGAAGTGCAAGTATATTCATTTTGCCATGAGATGAACTGAATGTGGGTTCTGTTTGCAGTGCATGTCAGGCCACTATCTGTGCTCCACACACTCTATTTGCAGCTCTCGCTCATTTCACTATCAAGGACTGGTAGTAGTATATGAATGGTCGTCCTGAAGGGGAAAGTTCCTGCGTTCAAATATGGCTTAGTAATGACAAAGTCCTGCATTAACTTTTTTTGGGGGAAAAACCCAGCTGAAGTTTTACCATGTGGTCTACTTTTGCCAGGATGTGTGCTCTGTGTGTGTGTGTGTGTGTGTGTGTGTGTGTGTGTGTGTGTGTGTGTGAGTGTGTGTGTGTGTGTGTGCGTGTGCGTGTGCGTGTGCGTGGGTGCGTGTGTGGGCATGCAGACGGGCAAGTGGGTGGGTGTGTGCGTTCGTGCATGTGTGTGCATTCACAAAATGTGCACGTTAAGATGTAAGCGCACTACAGTAAATGCACAGTCCCTGCGTGCAGTGAGATAAGAGCGAGAGAAATGAGGTACAGGCAGGTACAGGGCTAAATGGAGACGTATTGATGCAGGTAGCGTCTGCTGCCGTTCTCCACAGGACGGCTAATGAGGCAGTTTAGCTACAGGGGTCGTTCTATTAAAAACAACAACTGCAAGTATGGGATGGAGGAGGGGGGGTGTGGTGGTGTGTGTGTGTGTGTGGGGGGGGGGGGGGGGCTGCAGGAAACTCTGGTCTAATCACAGCCTGTGTGCGAGGAAATATAGCAGAGAACGGCTGGTTCTCCATCAGGCTGGACAGCTGTGTCCCAAGGGTGTGGTTGGAAATGGAGGGAAGGATGAAGAGGAGAGAGGAGAGGGGCTGGATGGAGATATGGGTGGGAATCAAAGACAGAGGAAATGAATGAGGGAGAGCAGATAAGAGAGAAGACATATAAAGATGCGATGGTAAACAACATATTTATTGCCTCAGCCTTGATATGCTGTCATGTCCGACACGTCAAAATATAAAAATATAGGGTTGTAAAAAAAAAGGAAAATAAATATATATATAAAAAGTAAGAAATACCCGTAATGTTAGGATGGCCAGAAGCCTAGCTTGTCCTTTTCTGAACAATATACAGTAGGAAGGCGTACTTTATTTATAAAACAAGAGCTACTGTAATGTACCTGAGGCTTAGTGGGGAAAAGTGGGGTCGAGTACAATACAAGAGCTCAGCTGCACCCTTTTCACTCTCATGCTGGACAAAATACAAGCTGACGTGACAAATATCCAATCAAGTCATGACTGAGTGTGTGCTTGTTTTTTATGTACTTTACTGAGTACTGACATTATGTCATCTTTGCCAACAATTTACTGTATGCATTTAGCCGACACTCTTATCCAGAGCGACGTGAAAGGTATGCACCCTGCTCAACTAACAGCAGGTGAAGTGGTTGATTAAATACTGTGGACTGCTAAGAAGTATAAAGCAACAGGATAAAACATGCTATATGCATGTCACAAAAACACTGTTTTTACATTCAACTGTCCATTACTAGATCTAAAGTTTTCTTTTAATTGTTATGCGTTGTTGGTAAACCGATTGGCCACTTAACCCCTGATATACTTTACTGCACAACAAACAGCAAAAATAGCCAATCTACAAGCTGAAAGTGGATCAATGGCTGTGCACAGTACAGTTGCTTACTGCCATTCTATAATAGGACCATTAAGGACAGCCATGGATTTCTAACTGTATTAAGACTTAAGTTAAAGCTACCCTTTGAGTAGCAATAAGATGAAGAGGGAGCTTTGTCATGACAAGGTTTAAGGAAGATTAAGTAGGGTGTTAGCACATACATTATACAGTACGGTACACCCTATTAGAAGTGATGGACAGTAATGATGTACAATTAGTACTGTACTTAAGTTGATTGTTTTTGAATATCTGTACTTAACTTGAGTATTGATATCTGCTATTTTCATATTTTTGGAACATTTCTAAAGTGTTTTTAAAAGCATGTACTCCAGTAGGCTACTTAACTCAAGCAAAAATGTGACAGATCAGCTATTAGTTGTCAAAGGAGTCAAAACTTTTGGATGGTCAGCAGTGAATATACAGTGATCTGTACTCCACTTGACACCCCGGGGTGCACTTCAGTGCAGTGCAGTGCACTTCAGTGCAGTGCAGTGCGGTCAAGCACTGCAAGACTGCCTCCCTGTATCCTCCACTCCTTGTCTGCTCAATTCTTCCCTTCCTTTACTCGTCTATATCTCCCCCTTCGTCTTTCCTGGCTCCCTTCAACCTTCCCTCACGCAGTTGCCTGATTCATTTCCCCTGCAACAGCCTCAATTCCTCATGATTTATATGTTTAGGCCATTACTGACGTTGAGTAATACATTTTCTTTTTCCTTTTTTTCCCCTCGCCCCACTTCTCCCTCCATTTCCCCGCCTCTCCATCGGTGGAGCCTTGGCATCCTCAGAGGAATATCAATTACTTTGCTCCTGTTTAATCACAATTTCCCATGTCTTCTCACGGTGTCGCTTTCAGGCCAGCAGAGAATTCTGTCACTGAGATGCCTTTCGTGTTTTGTCCCATTTTGTCTCCCTCAAGACCACCTATTGACCAGCAAAAGACGGAGGGCATTTGAAAAGTGTTGAACTACACAGCACAGCTCTTTCTGCCTTTAAAGGGGAATGCAATTTGGTGACAGTAGCAGACATTTGTCCCTTTCAGCTGCTGAGTGCTTCTGACAATTAAAAGAGACATTTAAAAATACTTAACATACTGGCTTGTGCATATAAAATCTTACATTGCAGTAATGTGCTGTACTGTAAGAACAGGTCTTGCATTGCAATGAAGTTGAAGTTGAAGAAAGGACAGCCATGGTCATTTTTGCTTCATTTTATTAATTTCAAGTTGGGAGATTTTGTCTAAGGGGTTGTTTAATTATACCCATTCCTTGCTGTTAAACCCCACCTGGTTGTGTTTGTTTGTTTGTCACAATGTCACCACAGTGATCATTCGGACAGTTTTAATCAGATTTGGGTCATATACTTGGCAAATGAGTTGGGAGTCAGGTGCTATTTATTTAATTATGTATCTATTTTTTTTCAAAGGTCCAAGGTGACAGCACAATAATAGTTTATATGATTAGATAAACATTTATTGATCCCTGGAGGGAACTTCATGTGTCATAGCAGCCACAGCACTATGAAGGAAACCTAGGAGAGGTACAAGTAAGAAGAAACACACCAAACCAAAAGATACTAAGAAAATACTAAGCTGCTGATCCAATATAACTGGATCACCCAATCAGTGAATTATTTGCAGTCTATCAATAAATGTAGAAATACAATTAGGCAGCTTGCTTCAGCCTATACAGTATCTTCATTTCTGTCAGATAACTCACGATTAGAATGAACCAATATAGAATGAACCAATACAGAATGAATGAACCAATATATTTTATTATTGTAACATTTATTATTGTAACATGAGAATGCAAGTGTATTATGTAATATTTAATCTTGGCATTCAGGCTCTGCTACACTTAGAAACCCATCATTAACCATTAAGAGCAGGGAGATCTATATATATATATATATATATATATATATATATATATATATATATATATAACAAGGGAAATCTATATGCAAATGGGCGTGGCCTATAATAATTTATATTCTATAACCTACAGTTCAAGAGTTATAGGCCGAAAAGGAAAGTGAGCTGTTATAGAGCCACCATGAGGCCGACTGGTATAATATTTTTGAAGCGGTGGAAACCGCTTCCAATGAATGGCTTTGTGTGTATCACGCCCATATATGGTCATTTCAGTCCAGAATGAACAGGCTTTTTCAAAAACAGAATGTCCGTTTAATTACCATATATGGTGATCTCAGTCCAGAATGAACAGGGTTTTTCAAAAACAGAATGTCCGTTACCTTATGTCCATATATGGTCACTCCAGGCCAGAATGAACAGGTTTTTCCTGTCCCGTACGTGTAAAATATCAGTCCAGAATGAATAGGCTTTTTCAAAAAGCAAAATGTGTGTCCCATGTCCATATATGGTCATTTCAGTTCAGAATGAATAGGCTTTATATGTCCTGTACATCTAGAATATGTGTGCGGTGTCCCTCCCGGTCAGATGAATGGATACTTTGAGGATTGGTCAAGCTTCACATGATAATTTGGCCTTCAGGGTTTATCTGTCTTATTTAAACACTTTATATTTATTTATGTATTTATTTAATTACAAATTCTTATTTTAATGTATGTGTTTTAATCTATTTTATTTTTTAAACCTATTATACCAACTGTCATACCAGCTCTCCAAATACATTCAGAATAGAAGTTTTATCTGTCCACCGCTTCAATTCGAACCGAGGTTTGATTTTTTTCATACTGTACTGTATGTATGCCACTGGACTCCTCCCCTGTTCTAACTGTACAGTTTCTGAGAGAAAAATACTTGAATGGGAGTTTTCGCATTTGATTGGGAAATCAAGTCAATGGGGAATTCACTAATACATTTATATTAATGAAATTATAAAATCTTGTGGCTAAATGGAAACATGCGATCGATATTGGCTCAATTGTATGCAGCCAAAATTGTGGGATGAGTAGTCTGGCAAACCTTTGGGTTGCCCTATAAATAAAGTCGCCAAAGTACTTAACGTTAAGTACAAAGTTGGTGTGGTAAGTACAAAGTTGGTGTGGCAACTGAGAAAGTCCTATCTCCCCACATCCTTCTTTGTATATAAGGCCCTCTGGGTGCCTTCCCTCAAAGTTTGACACGTTGTACAATGTACATGACTGTCACTTCAGTCTTGAGCCAAGGGAGCCTAGGGCAAAGTGCAACCCATAGTTCCCCCAAGACATTCAAACTTTGAGAAGTTTTCTCTGTATGGTGAAAACTTCCTTAGTTCCCGAAGGGCAAGGAGCTTTTTGAGGTTCTGGAGCCTGTTGCACGGCACGTCTCCATGACTCTATATGCCCTGCAATCACCAATAGCCCTAATTTCACTCACAATGTCCTCATAAAGGTGTCAAAATTCCCTCTTTTTATTTGTGGTGCTGCAAATGTCATCAATGCAGGATAGACTAGAAAGATTTGCTCCTCAGTGCACAGGTCTCTACCAGGCCGGGTAGGTTATGGTGGGCCAGCATTGTATGAATTTATTGCACAGACACAATATGTTGATTTCCTGGAGAGTAGTATTAGATGTTTGGACAAAATATGTAGGGGTATATATATTTTTTGTTGTTGTAAAAATTGGCCACACTTTTCAATGTGAAAAAGGTAGCATTTCTTCCTTGTCATAGTGGGAATGTGCGTGCAATCGGACGCTGCGTTTATTATTTGAGGCATTTTGTTTGAAACGAGCTACTCCTGCAAACTTTAGATGCCAATCTTAGCCAATCAGAATGGAATTTGATAAAAAATCTGTAGGAGTAATATATTTATTTCTTCTTGCATTTTTGCGTCCTCCTGGCGGCGCTTCTTTATTCTGCAAGGTTCCAAACAGCACATCACAATATACAATGATTCAGTTGAATGTGGAGAGCTGAAAGCAACTTAAAGTGATATGTATCCAGATCTCCAGATATCCAGTCTGGATAGGAGAGAGCTACCTTAAGAATTCAAGAACCTGGCTTGCCACTCCCTTTGCACACTTGTTTCCACTCATGGCATCATACCTGCCTTCACACTACTGTCAGTAGCGTAACACAAAACATCTATGCAAATGTGATGTTTTTGATGCAGTCGCAGTTTTGGTGCATTCATTCATCAAACAAACAACCAATTTTGTCATAGATTCCTTCGGATGCTCAAACAAACCGTCCCTTCAACTAAAAAGCGTCTAAGTGTAAGTGCTCGCAGGGTTCTGAATTTCCAATCAGCACTGAACACTGAAAAATGACAAGAAAGCTGTCGGAGTGACCCCCAGCATCCTCAGAGTGAATTTACCAACTCAATACCACAGAACATTTAAATACCCATTAGGTCCATGCATCAAATTAAAGCGGGTCATTTATGATTTTAGGGTGCCAATGGCATGGACTAGATCAAACACTGAGGCAGGGTATGTGATTAATAATTTGTATGGACTGCTCCCAGTTGTTTGAGGTTGCATTACTCAGTTCAAACGTGGAGTGATAGACCAATGGGTTATATCAACATACACCGCCATACAGAAGGATATCAACTAAATGTGTTTGCTTCAAAGGGGGATCCAATCAAAGGTAGATCAACTCATTACTGGAATGGTTCTAGTTGTCGGCAACATCAAAGTAGTAAACACTCTTTCACTTGAAGCTTTGCACCATTCCATTTCCCTCAACCTGATGGAAAACAATACTCATCTTTTCATTTTTGTGACTTTATAGTTCAGACAGTTGCAGCAAGCTACTCTTTATCATATCCAGCATCCTCAGTGCAGTTTAATGAAGTGAAACCCTCTGTAGCATATAGCCCTTTTTTCACTTTGAATTTAAATAAAGGAGCCACGTACCTGCCTGCAGCATTTGTCACCGAGGACTGGGCCACCATCATTCCTTCCTTAAAGGCAGCACTTGTTCCCATAAGTGATGGCATAGTCTTAAAGTTCACGCCACAACAGTGCACCCAGTCTATTTTATAACCTCAATCTAAAAATAATGTATGGAAAAGAAATATTATAATGCGACCCAGAGTAGCAGAGGAGCAAAGCTACAGTACATAAGCCTCCAAATCAATGCAATCAATGGGAGAAATGTAGGAGAGAGAGAATAACACAAATTTTAGTCCGCTCGGATACATTTTTCAGTGGAAGAGAAAAACATAAGACGCTTACTCCAGAGGCCGGGGAGGAGACCAGCAGAAAATAGCGAAGATACGGCTGCTGTCCCTTATCACTCCGTTATGGCTGGATGTTGTTTCTCCCTAAGCTGCTGTTTACACTGGGGGATTTCTCTGCCTCTGATGTAAATCTGGCTTATATACCGTATATTGGGAATGACGTTTTTTGTACAGATAGATACAGTAGTAACGCTGTCCTTGTGCCTTTCCAGAAAGTTTAATGACTGCCTCTTGCTGGCGCAGAAGGAGGCAACATGGCTCTACTGTATGCCTTGCTATTTATAACACGAGATATTCAATACTCTTATACTCGCTCTCGTACAAGTCCCAGACAGTGTATCGTTCCTTTTTTACCACCATTGTTTTTTTTCTCTTCTGGTCTCTCTTGTCATGCCCGAGGAGGCTACAGCTTGGATATGTCCGCATTAAAAAGAAAACGGCAATCATCTGGATGGCCTGTGTTCTCTATAATATCCTAATGCTCGATAAGATAATTAGGTTTACAACTTTGCCTCTGGAGTTTTCAGAGCTTTGGGCGGAAAACGAGCGTGAGGGAAAGAGGCACAGAGCAATCATTCAAGAGAGAGAGAGAGAGAGAGAGACACAGAGAGAGAGGCCTATCTAGCCCACTGTGATGATAGAAATGAACCCCCCCCCCCTCCCCCCTCTCACGAGGCTGAATTAACTCTCACCATCACTCTTATTTCTTCTGATGTGAACAGCGCATAAACGGCAGCGCTTCCCTCTGCACTCTGTCATGTTTATTAATCCCCTTCACGGGGAGATGCGCTAAATCACTGACCCTGATTTGCTTTCCTTTTCTTTTCTTTTTTTTAACTTAAGTGCGTGGCCATGGGAACAAGAAGGAGTGCATTGATCCCCGCCCCACCCCATCATCATCATCATCATCCACCATGGGCCCTCATTTGCAACACTGAAGATGTTAAATCGCACAGAGTGAGCTTCTGGCAGGCATAAGACATCCCCTGTCCAGATCATAATCTCCACTGGTTGATGTGCTCTCTAATCTTTTCACCATCAGAGACTGGCAGGGTTAATACGTAAAATAGAAATACGACACTTTGATTTTCAGGACACTTTTAGGGAAGTTAACTTCACTATCGCGGGCAGTTTATCAACGCTGCATTGGATGCTAATAGCATTGAAAGGGAGCCTTCAATGCGCCTTCAGTCGGAGAACCAGAAATGTGTGCGAAGGACAGGCAGGGGCAGACGAGGACAGCAGGCTGTTGAGAACCACTGCTGGGCTTTGAGAATTAGCACTGGTGTGTAGAACACACAGACTATGAGAGCAGATATTGTAGCACTACAGTGACTTACATCACAGGACTATGGCTGTGCTTTCAGCCATTTGTGATTTGTGAGTATAATTGAACTCCTGTGGCAATAGAGCTTATGAATACCATAATTGGAGGAATGCAATCAATGATGATGGCGGTGTTGTTGTTAGTTGTTGAGTGGTCAGTTTTCACTCTGATAAAACTGTATCTGTTACCGTACAAACAGTTTGTGTGTCTGTGTTTTTTTCTTCTTTTTTAAGCAGTTGTGAAGTTAGAGTAGAGGCCATGACAAACATTCATTCTCCAACGCCCACTCGCCTAAAACTGTGAAATGTGATGTGAGCTAGTTTGACAGACTGTTGTGTGGTTTGCTGTATTAGTGTATGTCCTTTCTGTTTTATTCTGCGATGTTGTTTTTTGTTGAAGAACTGTAACAAAAAAAGTCAGATCCCTGTCACAAAGAGACGTGTTTCTTTGTGTGCCGGTAGTCTCAGAATTGGACCCATGGTTGTGTTTAAAAGGAGATAGGCTCAAGCAGAGACAGATTCATCACAGATAAGAGATTGTGTTGGCTGAAGTGTGAATTAAACTTGCCTCCTAGCCTTGGCTGAAGTGTGAATTAAACTTGCCTCCTAGCCTTGGGTTGCACAATGGGATGAGAATTGATTTGCCTCGGTTGAACAATTTAGACCTAGCTGCATTTATTAACTGATCTAAATGCTGTACTGCTATGACATAAAAGCAGAATGAGTGAGATCACACATGGTGGATGGATGGATGGATGGATGGATGGATGGATGGATGGATGGAAATGGCCTGGATGTACGGTTAAATGAGTTGGACGCAGAGGTAATCTATGGAATGGAATGGAATGGACGGAGGTAAATAGATAATGGACGTAGAGATTGATGGGTGGCTGAATGGAGAGATGAACAAGGCTCGATCTTACTTTTCAGAAGGACACTTCACATTTCCCTGAAGGCCAGGTATGGCCGCCGTTAAACAAAGCGTAATGGTGTAAAAGAAACCCACTGGGGAGATTTATATCAATACGTGATGCATCCTTAAATAACCAAACTGAGCACATCACCCAACCTGCCTTAACCGCTACACCAGGCGTAATCGAGTTGGCGAGTCGACGGAATCTAATCTCGTTTCAAAATGTTAAACAAAATAAATAAATAAAAAAGATGAGCACATCAGGGGGGGCTCCCGTGAGTGCCATATCTCTTATAGCCCCGCAAATAAATCGAGGTGCTCTCAATAATCTAGTTATGAGCTTTCCCTCTGAGCACTTGTCGTATTATCTGACATGACAAATGGATGGGAGCTGGTGCATCCAGCAGCTCTTCCACCCTCCCTCCCTGTCTCTCGCCACCTCCATCTTCTCTCCAGCGGTGGGTTCCTTAGGCCAGGGGTTCTCAAACCTTTTCCTGTCAAGGACCCCCAAATTGACACTTATTAGGCCGTGGACCCCCAGTTGAAAAGATATGCCAGGGACCCCCCATATAGGAGAAGATTTAGCAGTGATTCCCAAACATTGTAATTTCAAGGACCCCCAGTTTTAGTAGTGATTCCCAAACATTTTAATATCAAGGACCCCCAGTTTGACATGCATTAAATGGTGCTACGGACACCCATTTAATGGCATTTCTATCTCTGAGACCCCAATTTATATTGTAAAAATAAATGTTTATTTAACTCGGAGAGTGTACAAATGGTCATTTGTACACTCTCTGAGATACATACCCATAAAGGTCCGTTTGGTTCCTAACTATCATTTAGCTGGGAATTGGAACTCCCTCAAGGACGTATGGGGGTCCCCGGACCCCACTTTCAGAACCAATGCCTTAGGTGGCCCAAAGTGCTGCATAGTGAAAGACAGAGAGGTGGAAGAGGGAGATAGAGAGAGAGGCACCATGTGCACTCCCCTCAGATAACTCAATGTGTGATTGGTTGTGATTCGGCCAGTGCGTTTAGCGGCCATCTGTGTCCGTTAGCCTCCCCTGACCTGTGAAGGGACGACGCAGCATGGAGTGTAAATGTTTACTGCTGCCATGGGCCGCTCTGACCACCCTCTGTCATAGTGATGGAGGAGGTGTTGGTGGGTGTGTGTGTGTGTGTGTGTGGGGGGGGGGGGGGGTGTCTGTGCACAAGAGTACATACATTTTATTCTAGTTCCTCAGACATTGTAACAGAAATATTGAATAATAATAATAATATATAAAATATATAAAAAGGAAATAATTAAAAATAATGATACTAGTAAGACGACTCAGGGCGAGTCCTATGATGTCTATGACATCTGACATCATAACCTTTTTTGCCCATAAATGGATATCCCTGTCTGTAGAACCAGCCACACAGATGGGCTGTCTTGGCCATCTGTCTTGGCCATATATGGATTCTGTTAGTGTGGTATGTGGCTGATGTGGCCTCCATATGGGCACGTTAGCCAGGTTACGTTGCGACTTGCGAGGTTATCAATTTAATAGGCTTTATTATCGTCATCTTTTATGTGTCAACTGTATAATGGACAGGCGAAGGGTACTTGCCCTTGTTTTATTGAAGGGGAGATGCAACAAGCTAAAAAGAGAAGAGTTTGGGTGCATGAGACTCTTCAAAACAAAACATCTCCCGGTCCCTTCCTGAGTCCCTTCCTGATTCTCAGAATGTTAGGGGAAACCAGAATCTGCGTGGAGAATTTCTTTGCTCCAGCATAAACGCAACGCAACCCTTCTCATTGAAATGCATTGGCGGAACGCGGATTCCACTCTCATAGGTATTTTGGTCTGAGGGCACCCTAAAGTAAAAGTCCAGAGTTCAGAGTAAAAGTATGAAAGTATTGGCATCAAAATGTACGAGCTTGTAGATCTGCTGTTTTCAAACAGCCATGGTATAAAATATGGCTAAAGTGTTTTATGTATGTTTTATAATATTATCTGCGAAGTAACTAGTAACTAATGTTTTCAAATAAATGTAGTGGAGTAAAAGTACAATATTTGGATCCCAGATGTAGTGGAGTAGAAGTAAAAGTATTGGAAATTGGAACTACTCAAGTAAAGTACAAATACCTCAAAATTGTAGCCTGCCCAACCACCAGGCACCCTAGCCCGGCCACGCTCTCCAGGGACCCCCGGGGGAACCAGGCGCCCCCAGACGGTCCTGAGTACCCACCATTAAGTATAGTACTTAAGTAAATGTACTTAGTTACTTTACACCACTGCTGTCACAGTGGACTCCCAGAGATGTGTCATTAAACCACTCACAGCTGTTGTTAACATCTGTGTAGCCATGATACAGTATGCATCATGTCCTGCTACACAGTAAAATCTGATTACGTTAACTCTGATGAGGGCCCTAAATCCCACAAGACGGCACGAAACGGGCAGCAAAATTGCTACAGTATCTTCTGAGTTGTCGTTTTTATGACTGGCACTGGCTGGTGTTGTCTAGATAAAACATGATCTTGCACCTTTTTTAGCAGGCATGCGGGTGAGTTGTTCTTAGTATTGATTTTGAACAACAACAATACATTATTTTTACATCAAACCAGTATTTAACCACACATTAAAACAATAAAATAACACAGTAATACAAAACAAAAAGACGGCCCCCGAAATATTTAAGCATCTCAAAATGTAAATGTGCCAATCTGGCCAAGCATTGATGTGAAGGAGAAATGGACTTAAAGGTGATACACCATGAAATTTCACTTTTCCTATTTTAAAACCTTTTTTTGTGGTCCCACTAGCACCTTCTATCCTCACAAAGTCCCATTTCTGACCGTTGTGTCTTTCTCTGGTTTTGAGAAGGCGAAGGTTAAAAGTATCCCACGGGTTCTCAAAACAGGCTATCCAGATTTGCTGCCGATTGTGACGTCATCATCGGCCGTTTTTGAAGTAAAAAAAAATATTTTTTTCAAAAATATATTTTTTTTTCCAAAAACATATTTTTTTCAAAAAAGATTTTTTTTTCAAAAAGATTTTTTGGGGGGTGGCGCAGTTCAGGCCAAAGGTGGTACTGCAGCTGAAATGCTCTGAGAGCCATTCAAAAATGAGAGAGGCTCTCTATTCAGGAGTGGTAATTTAGCCTCAAACCTTTTGAAAAACGTTTCTGGGACATAAACAATATGACATAAATACTTTTTAAATGCATGGTGTATCACCTTTAAAATGAGGTGTGGTCTGGAGTAATCAGAGCACGCTGTTGTGCAAAGCTCCAAGATGGTTTTATCTACCATCGTAGTAACATTGTAGATATTTCCTACTATTTAGACGCATTTAGCAGATTTAGATCAGATTAGACATTGTCCCAGATAGGGATGGGACTATATGAAAATGTCATATCGCGATTATTGTGACAAAAGAAATCACGATTTACGATATTATCACGATAATCAAAATCCATTATCCTGGGGCGGAACATTTGCCAAAAAATACCAGATCTACAAGCTGAGCTTGTAGATCGGCTATTTTTTGACATTTGATAAAGTGAAAAAAAATATCAAGTATGTATATTATAAGTCTTCTTCTTCTCCTATCCCATAACCCCGGAGGGTCGTTGAGGCACCACAGACGATGTGTTGACCAGCTCTCTCCATCCCTCTCTGTCCTCGGCAGCTCTCATTGCCTCACTGAGTTTCAAGTGAGTCCATTCTCCGATGTTATCTTCCCATCTTTTCTTTTGCCTCCCTCGTCTCCTGCCACCTTCTACGGTGCCTTGCAGGATGGTCTTTGCAAGGCCTGAGGATCTAGTGATGTGTCCGTACCACCTCAGTTTCCACTTTATGACAGTGGAGAGCAGGTCATCATGTGGGCCGATGGCTTGGCTGATCTTTTGCCGGACGTCCTCGTTTGTGACATGTTGGGTGTAGGAGATACCCATGAGTCTTCTGTAGCATATATTATAAGTACCTTTTACCAATTATTGAGGATTTAAGTGGTACCGGATATGCAGCTCGGCAAATAAAAGGTGAATTGATCCCAGTGCATGACGGAGGACGATATCACGATAAATTAAATAAAATTTCAAAATCAAACACGATAAATTATATTAATGTTTTTTATCACGATAAACGATAATATCATGTATCGTCCCATCCCTAGTCCCAGAGGGATATCTGGTTTCACAGCCTGTTCTAGTTCAACATGGAACAACAATAACACACCATACATTGCAAGAATAAGTTTAAAGAAAGGGACTGAGGACACACCTCTGAGGTGCACTGGTGTTGTTAATGACAGACAGTTGATGATGATACTGTACTGTCAAAGCCTATTTTAAGAGTCTGTGGTCTGTTGCTGGGGAAGTTGTGAAAATCCAATGGATAAAGGAGGAGTGGGTTGATATTGAGGGGGTTGAGTTTCTTGGTCATCTGGTGGCGCTGAATAGTGTTAAAGGCAGAACTGAAATTAAGACAGAAACATTTTACGATGAATCCAGATGTTAAAGGAGGGAAATGGGAATGGAGGAGGAGGCATGCCACAGCATCCTCTGTCCCTCGTTTGGCCCTGTAAGCAAACTGATAGGTGTGCAGCTGTGGTCTGACAGCTGACAAGATGCATCCTTTTTTTCTTTTTTTGTTTGTTTTTTGTTTTCCCCTAGGCATTTCGTGATTATACTTGTAAGTCAGTGCTAATGGTAAGGTCCTGAGGGGCGGGGTTTCTCGGGTACCATTATGATGGTGATTGTTTTCCAGAGGGTGGGCACCGACTACTGAAGCTGTCCTATATGATTTCAAAAAGATAGAATGAAGAATGGGAGAGAGAGCTCCATGGCACAGAGCCTGAGCACCTTGGCTGGGAAGCCATCTGGCCCTGGTTGGTGCCGTGCCAGCTTTACACCTGCCCAGCAGCCGTTCCACGTCCTAAATTGTGTGTGTGTGTGTGTGTGTGTGTGTGTGTGTGTGTGTGTGTGTGTGTGTGTGTGTGTGTGTGTGTGTGTGTGTGTGTGTGTGTGTGTGTGTGTGTGTGTGTGTGTGTGTGTGTGTGTGTGTGTGTGTGTGTGTGTGTGTGTGTGTGTAGGCTCCTGAAATGTGGAGGGCTCTCAGCAGCTCCTCACAGTCAGCAGAGTAGTTATGGCTGTCAAAGTGGTTGTTTCTGTTGTTGTGCAATTACTTTGCCTTGTTTCACAACCAGTCGGGACTTTTTACTTAACGAAAGGCTTGTTTTGTGTCTCATGCTTCTAAATTGCTCTCCAAACTGTCTTTGTGTTTGGGTTTGACCCTAAAAATGTAATTTCTGTGTGTGTGTGTGTGTGTGTGTGTGTGTGTGTGTGTGTGTGTGTGTGTGTGTGTGTGTGTGTGTGTGTGTGTGTGTGTGTGTGTGTGTGTGTGTGTGTGTGTGTGTGTGTGTGTGTGTGTGTGTGTGTGTGTGTGTGTGTGTGTGTGTGTGTGCGTGCGTGCGTGCGTGCGTGCGTGCGTGCGTGCGTGCGTGCGTGCTTGTAGGTACAGTGTAGTGGTTTATAGGTAAGATGCACGTGGGGGAGGGGGGGGTCATCACTGCACACACTGATTGCAATCAAAATCCATCCGATTTCAACACTCACATTCAACAATTTAACTGACCTTTTCTCAGAGACTCCGCAATCCGCAGTGAGGGTGAAAAAAAAATCAAACCTCCGTTCGAAGTGGAGCTGTGAATTAATTGCCACGTTCTCCTCTCCATGTGTTCGTTTGGTCGTTCGAGCCGTGTGTGTGTGTGTGTGTGTGTGTGGTAAAGCCGCGCATGCGCAGATCCTGTTCATTCTTGACGACAGACTCTGGTGAGACTCCGGTGAGGACACACATTGCTGCCTATGGGGAGCTTGTGTTCCACACAGCTCCAAAAAATCTAATTAACTGGCCATATTATCCATGTATATGGCAAGTGTGTGCAGCCAATTTTCCATATGGTAGCTTAACCCTTTCAGTGCCACCTTTTCACCACTAGAGGGTGCCCAATGGCCATAGAATCCACCATAGACAAGCGTTGTTAAAAAAAAAAAAAAAAAAAAAAAAAAGCCGAACTAGTTCGGGATAGGCACCCAGGACGGTCCAAATTATCCCGAACTAGTTCGGGATAGGCACAATAAGAGTTAACATAAAAACAAAACTTTGTTGTGCTTAAATTGAACAAATTGTCAAGCACTTGATTCTTCATTAATCCTATTAGTAAGTACCCTGATATTTTGTTGCTGATATATAGTAATATGTTAATTTAATATGTTAAAACATCTCTTTTCATGTAAGAATGTTGAATGAATCCATATAGCCTCCTGGCACTCTTTAACTGTCTCTGTAACTAAGGTCACCATCACTTTCCAAATGTGGATGCACAGAGCACATTCCCGCTGTGCTCATGGTTCAATATGCAGTTTCAAAATAACCTAACTGAGAATGAGCATGTGAATATTAAGTTGATAAGATTTTGAGGTTTGCTTAGAGCCCCATTGCTAAATCTACCAGTGCCTCTAGTGCTTGCAAATACACTCAGCGGTTGTCCTGTGGTTTATTCATTTGGTGGGAAAGTGACACATTTTCTAACTAAACTCGCATTTAATAATAAACAAATGCAACTTCCCCATTTCACATGGTTGTTATTTTTACGTTTCTGCAAAGATGGTTGGCTGTCATGCATATGACTCTGAGCTCCTCACTGTTCACTGATCACTGTTTGAACAAAGACACTTCTCAGGCTGTCGTCTCTTCAACACTTTGAGGTATCTTTTATTTTACTTTCTTTGCATAGACGTGATTGCTATAGAGCTATAGAGCTATTTAAAACATATTTTTAACATAAATAAATATATCACTTATAAAATGTTGAAGTGTGAAATTGCATCAGCTGTATTTAGTAACAGTAGGCCCAGGTATTATATTTTATTATAACTTTTTTTGATCAAGTAACAGAGGGAGCTATGAGTGTCTCTTATCATGCATGCAGGATATTCATTGATCCTTAGAACATCTGTCCTGTTAGAAACCTTAGCAGATGATTTCATCCAAAAATGACAAACATTTGTACACTTTATCTCTCTCTTTAGTCATCTGGGGTCATGATCATCACTAGCTTCCTTATGGGATTCGTGGTCATCGTCTCCTGCTATTCTGTCATCATCTACCAGCTCAGGAATAATCATACTCTGGCCAGCCAATCAGGTCGCTCCTTCAAAATCATGGCAGCTGTTATCACCACATTTTTCCTGTGCTGGGCTCCCTTTCATATCATGCATCTGATTAAGCTTGTGAATGTCCTGGCGATTAAGTCCAGTGAAACACTGCGTCATGTGGTCACCATCGGGTTTCCCATAACCTTCGACCTGGCACTCCTCAGCAGCTGCCTGAACCCGCTGCTGTATGTGTTCATGGGTCAGGATTTCAAGGATGTTTTCTGCAGGTCTGTCCTAAAGGTGCTGGAGAAAGCCTTCGCTGAAGAGCTGCCTCAGACCAACACTTCCACAAACCCAGAGAGAACCCGTCTAGAGACCGCCTTGTCTGAGACACAGGTTTAGGGTTGTCTTTGGATGTACTTTAATGTGTCAGTATGTTATCCAAGATTAAAACGATGATGAAAAAAATGAAAATTTTGTTTTTGCCTCGAAACACTATTAAACATTATTTCATATTAATTTCACATTTCTGGTGCCTATGTCATTTTGGTGTCGGCCCCCGACACTCGGAACGGAAATGTACCGGGAATATCTTTATTTATGTATTTTACAGTTCCAAAATATCCTCAGGCAGAATTAATTTTTCAGCATTCCTTCTGCATAGACAATTCTGTAATGACAACAGAGCTACAGGGGGTGTGGGTAAAATAGATAAATGAGTGTTACACCGTATGAAGTCTTTAGCTTGGCAAAATAATGAGCAGTCATTGAAAATCAATATGATGTGTGTCTTTGGCAAACAAATTAACATAACTTAACTTTCATCAGGAATAATAATTTATTGAAATGTTATTGCATTCAGGTCCTGTGATACTACAGATTTATCTGTGCAAGCTTGACATGAGATCACAAACCCCCCGGAGCAGAGCATAAGATAGGCCTACAGTTATTACATGAACATAACATTGAACCTCTCAATTGCATGAGTGAAGATGAACATATCAGTGCAATCCATAGAATCACGGTACAATCCACAGAATAAATGCCACAGAGAGAAGGCCGGGGAGGTGGAGGGAGTAGTTTGAACGCTAGCTTTCAGCTGTACAGGGGTGTCCACTTTATGCTAGCTTTCAGCTGTACAGGGGTTTAACCCATTTAGACTGGGAACGCATTATTACGCATTATTTTGTGCTTTAACTATTGAAAAATAGCAGATATACAAGCTCACATCGCGGCACCGATTGCAAAATTTGAGTTTGCATGAAAAATACATAATATTCAAAGATTTGCACACATTTTAACGACTTTTCAAAAATAGCAGAACTACAAGCTTGCAGCGCGGCACTCGGTACAGCGCTTTGAGCTTCTAAATCTGCTATGTTTCAATAGCTAAAGTATAAAATAATTAAGGCCCCTCCACCATGGGCCCTAGTAACTCAGTCCCACTTTTCCCCATTGTGACGCCCCTGGCTGTACAACGAGCTGTGACAGCTGAGCACGGAGAATGAACAGTGAATAGCGGACTGCTTAACTGAACGTGAGAATGAGGGCGTGTGTTTGCGTTAGCTTGTTGTTGGCGACTGGGAATAAAATGCGATAAGTGAGGTTGAACGTGGAGAGCCCATCTGACTTATGTGGGTGTATGAATGCATTACCTTAGAGTCATTTGTTCTCAACCTTTTCAGGCTGTGACCCCCAAAATAATCATAGATTTTGTGAGAGAAATAAGCAGCCAGGTCTAGGAATCCTGTTTTTTGTGCTATACTATCTTCACTGAAAAGTGAAAATAGACATTCTACAAGGTCACAACATTGTGAGCTTGTAGATCTGCTGTTTTTGCAGAATGTTAGCCCCAGAATAGGGAGTATCGGGAAGCTAGGGTTTAAGTGTTTAAAACAAGCTAGATGTCAAGGCATGTGTCAGGGGAAAGGAACCAAGTGCAGAAGAACGAGACAGATTAGGTTCCTTATTGAGAATTTATTGAAACACATAAACGGACACAGCTTATAGGACTGTATAGCAGCAGAGGTCGTTACCGGTAAAGCAGTCCAAACAAACAAACCAACAAATCCAAGGCTAGAGCCTGCAATAGACCAGAGTCCAGGGACAGGCGCAATGTCAAACACATGCAAGAACACAATCTGAGATGGCAGGATATGACAACACATGCAGTAACTATGAGTCTATGGAGCCAAGATAGAAACACAGGGTAGCAATCCTTAAGCCTGATTCATACCTTTTCCGTATGACATTCTTGCTTGCGAGAATAGCCGATCTACAAGCTCGCAACGCATCACATCTGTGTATAAACTAGAACTGTGGTTCTTCAAACGTATGTGTATGCAAATGGGAAGATTAGTGGTCAAATGAGGGTGTTCCATTTGTACACTCGCTTAAGGGTCCATTTTATTCCATTTGTACACTCTCAGTGTTACAGACCTGTAAGGGTCCATTTGGATCATCCTCAAGGAACCCTTAAGGCCTATCCATACTTCGACCGAAACCGCCGTTTTCGGTCAAAAGGTCCTTTTCTACCATAAAATTATATCCCTCGGGACTTCTGAAAAGCATTGGACCGAACGAGAGTTCGGAAATTTGCACGTCGCAAAACACAACTCACCGAACATTTCGGTCGAAGTATGGAGAGGCCTTTAGGGTCCCTGGACCCCCCTTTGAGGATCACTGAACTAGAGATTCCGGTACTCCAGTTGCAGTTTACATCCAGCCAACTTGAACTCGGCTCGCTTATAAAATGGATAGTTCTGGTCCTTGATTATTATTAGCTGAGCCACGGTCGAAGTTGTTGTACAATTCTCTATAAACACACACCTATGACTGCATGTGTCAGTATTACTGTGCCAAAACAAGGTCTGAATTTGTTGTGAATTCTTATTTACAAAAACAGCGTCTGATAAATAGGCCAGTCTGTTGCTCAATATTGAAAAACGGCATGTTTACAATATTCACCTTGCAGGACCTTTCATTCATTTGCATAGCAACTTCCTTGTTTGTGCGGAAGTTACAGTATATGTGGCAGACATATTTGCATACTACCCTTAATGTGAGACATTTAATGTACAAACTAAAGTCCCTCGCTTTGTGTAGGGCCAATATATCATTGCTGTCGGGCAGCTTACTGTATTTTAAATACTTTTCATTCGTTCAATATTTTTCTAACCAACACACAGACATAAAGGGTGTTCAATAGCACTGATTTATGAAGAACATTTTAGTTAGCTGGTTTCTGCCAGACAGCAACAATATATTGGTTAAATTATACTTATTAGTTATATTATAGATATGCCTAAAGGGTGCTGTAATGCATTATGTATTGTTGTCTATTAAAACTAAAAGGCAATTGAAATGGCTGCAGGCAATCC
Organism: Nannobrachium achirus; assembly: GCF_963921795.1. Classification (NCBI taxonomy): domain Eukaryota; kingdom Metazoa; phylum Chordata; class Actinopteri; order Myctophiformes; family Myctophidae; genus Nannobrachium; species Nannobrachium achirus. Next base: position 45,989,782 of record NC_137815.1, read on the forward strand.
GACACAAGATACCAGCATGTGCTGTGTGTGTCTCTATGCCAACCAGTTGTACAGTAGTTTACATCCATGTGTATTACCAGACTCATCTAAAAAAATCCACAAATCTGTCTGTTTTAGTTTTTTTAAAGGACAACATTAGTTTTTTACAGCAAGGGTTCATATTTTAGATTGTAACTAAAGAATATAAAAGATGAGTGTTAAAATGATTTCATTTACTTCTTTCTATTGTTTTAGAGATACTTATTTCAGTGGTTGGGGGCATGCGTACAAGTGGCTAAATATGTAATTTTACGCAGAACCTTTCATGGTTGGATGTGACTTATGAGGGCTAGAAGTGTTACTGTAAATAGCAATAAAGAAACTGCTGGCTTATTGTGTCTAAAAAGACATATTTAGCCACTTGTACGCATGCCCCTATGCGTACGCATGCCCCACATTTTAGCACGGTAAATGCGATAAAACAATAGAACGAAGCAAATGAAAACATTTTAACACTCACTTTTTCTTTTCTCTAATTACAATCTAAAATATGAACCCTTGTTGTAAAAAAAAAACAAAGTTGTCCTTTAATCAAAGTGGGAGCGTCGGAGCGAGCAGCAGGTGTGGAGATGGGGGTGGCAGCTATAACTCTATGGGTGGCAGTCTGTTGAGTACGGTTGAAGGAGTGTGGGAGTGGTCAGAGAGACATGTAAGGCGAACAGAGAGACAGCGACGAGAGACAGACAAGTGAGACAGATTGTGACACTTGATGAGGACAGAGTATGCTGAGCCAGTGTTGGTACAGTATTTATGACGTGTTACATGCTAGTTACTGATGCTGCCTGGCGGCAGCAGGGCTTCTTATTGAAAAGACGGTCATGCTGTGTGAATCTGTCCGACCCTGATGAATTGGCTTCATAAAAATGTTGCACATTCAAAGCGCTCTGCTTGATAACTGTGTTCCTCTCAGCTGTTCCGTGAAAAAGTCATGCCGCCGCCGCCGCCCGACTGACTGGTGCTCATATTAGCGAAAGAGACAGTGACAGAGAGAAATGAGTAAGAGAAGGGGAAGGAGACAAACTGTGAGGGAGATGAAGTGGGACCAAGGAGAGAGAGAGAGAGAGAGAGAGAGAGGGAAGCGAGAGAGAGAGAGAGAGAGAGAGAGAGATAGAGAGAGAGAGAGAGAGAGAGAGAGAGAGAGAGAGAGAGAAAGAGAGAGAGAGAGAGAAAGCGGCAAGAGAGTTAGAATGCCTGAAAGGGAAGAGAGAGCCAGGAGCAGGCAGGCCTTACAGTGGGGGTAATGGAGTGCATTGAGTGATAATCACGTTCGGATGGGAGCCTATAGAGACACCGTTTGAATACGGCGGAGAACAGAGGCACCGATCAAAGACCGTGCTATCTTTACCCCCTGACCCCTTCTCTGTTCTCCCCGTCAGTCAGAGAGAGGGGGCAGAGAGAGACGATAGGGAGGGGGGTGTCTAACGTTGCTGTCTGTGATCTGAATGGGCCGATGCTTCGACGGGTGCCATTGATTCTTGAAGCGTCCATAGGACGGAGCCATTGATTGTGGAAGCATCTGTCTGCTGCCGCTATAGACCCATCTGGTCTCCAGCTCTCCCTGTGGAGCCACTTCAATACAGCGCTAATTGCGCTGACCCTAATGAGTGTTAAATGTCTCTATCTGTTCCCCGTTATCTCTCTTTCTCTCTGTTAAGTCTCTCCATCTTTCACTCGGTTCCCTCTCTCATACTGTATACTTGTGGTCTCTTTCCACCTTTCTCTTTGTCTGTCTGTCTGTCTGTCTGTCTGTCTGTCTGTCTGTCTGTCTGTCTGTCTGTCTCTCTCTCTCTCTCTCTCTCTCTCTCTCTCTCTCTCTCTCTCTCTCTCTCTCTCCCTCTCTCTCTCTCTCTCTCTCCCTCTCTCTCTCTCTCTCTCTCTCTCTCTCTCTCTCCATTTCAGTCCAAAAGGGATTGACAACCATTTTAAGTCTACAGTGGTGGGACCCACACTGGCAAAAGAAAAAGTAAACATAAATAACAGACTAGGTCTAATAACAGCATGGCTTCCACATGGATCTCAGACCGTCTGAACCAACAGTACTATTACGTCAGTCAGCTCCATGTTTGGCCAAAGTTTCAGCCAAGACACATGGCATCATGCACAAGAAATGTGGCACTGATCGGTCCAGTTGGTTTGCAACATTAGCTGTAGACACACAGACACATTACACAGATAGCCACACAGACCCTATTCTAGATGACTCAGGCCCCTCACCATAAATAAGCTAAACCTCTGTGCACCAGTAGTTGCTGCATATACAGTAATATCCAGAAGTAGACATGTGTTGCATGTCTCCCCATATCTGTCTGATTTCTGGCTGTACAAAAACAAGCCTAAAAATGAAAATAAATAAGCAAAAAGCTGTCTCTCTCGCCTCTGTAATTCGCCCTCTGTCTTACATTGCCCCTTGCTCTAAAAGCACTCAGTGACGCAAACACCGCCAGTGAAGTACTGTACTCTATGTGACCTGGCCCTTAGTACAGTAAGTGCCTCTCACCTTGTGCTGTGACTTCTACACATCATAACATCATGTCTACACTTCATTGGTTGTGTGCACCCCCCCCCCCCCCCCCCCCACCATCACCACCACCACCAGAGAGCCAGGACACACAGTAAAATCCTTAACTCAAAAGAGTTCAGTTTAAATCAACACACTTAAATTTGACTTTGCGGTATGGTTCTATTCTATTCTGGCATTCTCCCACCGTCACCTACACTGACTTAATGCGTTGAATCCTCTTCTTTTCTCTTCCGCTCTGCCCTCACTCCGTATTCAGTTTCGGCACGGTCTGTCGCCCCTTGGCTCGGCGCCTCAGCCACAAGTTTATCGATGGATAACAGTTCTCAGGTCAGTGGCTCTGGCCTCAGCCCTATAAGAACAGCTCTGCGGTGACCGCCATCGCTGCACACAATGCACCTATTGCTCCGCTCCGTGATTTACCCTCTCATTTCCCTGAGTCATCAGCACCTAACCCTGAGTTATGCCCTGTCGTATGATGGAGCTCACAACACGTCGCAGAATTGTGGCTTGTGTATTTTAGCCGCAGGACACCGTTGTATGAAGGAGGATAAACCCAGATCAAGCAGAGGTGGAAAAAGTACTCACATTTTGTACTTAAGTTACTGCACTGTAGATGTACTCCGTTACAAGTAAATGTCCAGAATTCAAAATGTACTTGAGTAAAAGTATGAAAATATTGGCATCAAAATGTACTTAAAGTACCAAAAGTAAAAGTACTAATTGTTTGAAAATAGCAGATCTACAAGCTTGTATAGCTGAGCTTGTATATCGGCTATTTTCAAATAGCCAATGTATAAAACAGGGCTTAAGTGGTTTATGTGTGTTTTATAATCGTATAATTTGTATCTGCAAAGTAACTAGTAACTAAAGTTTTCAAATAAATTTAGTGGAGTAAAAGTACAATATTTGGATTCGAGATGTAGTGGAGTAGAAGTAAAGGTGCTGGAAATTGGAAATACTCAAGTAAAGTACAAATAACTCAAGTACATTACTTAAGTAAATCTACTTAGTTGCTTTGCTTAGTTACTTTACACCACTGAGATCAAGCACGTTCGTACATACACATTCATAGCCGTCAGCAAGACAGGCCCGCTCAGCTCCACTGCGGTGGTGGGTGGAAGTGGTGCTGGAGGAGAAGCCAGGAAGTAAAGAGAAAAGATATAACTTTGCTGGAACTAGTAGAGAAAGTGCTGAAAGGGAAGGCACCAATCAAGCTGTAGACGAGGTATTAGCCTGGAGGTTTACAGAAGCAGACATGTCACTAGAGAGTCTGGGAAGGTGCTTTGGTGTTGCTGACAACAAAGAGACAGTAATGAGGAGGTTGAATGTCATGCTCTTGACTGAAGCATCCCCAAACAGACGTATTCAATCAAACGTATTTGTTGGGGAGTTGGTATTGCTTGCTTGTGTGCTACCCATGATGTTTGGAAAAAGTCGACATGTGACTTGGAGGACCCTACAGTACGCGAGTATTGTCTCCGTAGGAGATGAGACATGAGCCGCAGCTTGTGATTGGCTGAACCGGGGGTGGAGAGAGCTCCGCTGAGTTCACTTGGAGGAGGTGTAGTCATGTCAGAGTTACCGAAAGTCGGGGGGACAAGGATTTACGCTTCGGCTGAAGCAGAATTCGCAGTGTTTGGCACGGTGACTTGCACGTTTTAGCTCGCTTGGTGGTAACTCTTGTAGCTCAAGTCTGATTCCTGCGATGCACCTCCGTTTGGCTTGGTATAATGTATGGTAAATGAAAGAGAAAGGGCTTACCTGTTCTATAACAACTTGCCGTGACGTAAGTCACACTTGCGAATAAATTCCGTCTTACCTTTTGAATTTTTCCCATTCAAGTCAATGGGGAAAATTAATTCTTAATTAATAAATTAATGGCCATACTGTATATGGATCACTGATGTCATCAATATTAAGCCCTTATCTTGGAATGCCCATATATGGACATACTGGTTGAATCAGCATTTTACCATTTGGCTTCCATGTCAGTCTCATGTTGTCCATGACGTCAGACATCTATGATGTCAGTCATCTCCATATTTGGGAAAAGTTTAATAATAAAAAAATGTATAATAATCATGATCACTTCCCTCTTCTCCCTTGAGGTGCTCCTGTCTTGGCACAACCTCAGTCTGTGACTGAGTGGTGACTTCACCCCGCTGCACCACAGTATTTTGCACGCACTGCTACATACAGTATCTTATAATCCCATCAATCCCCATTCCCAGCTTGAACATGAAGGTTCTTGAAAGTGCAAACTGTGAGCCATGACAGCCAATACCGGTATGTTTTCTGACCTGTCTCAGCACTTATTTGTGTGGACCTTCTCTTCTGTAGGGCAGAAAACCTTCAAATATGTTTTTGCAGTTCTTTATTCAGCAATGTCACTGTGTCATGATGACTAGCGTCCACAGAAGGAAGGCTGTGACATGAACCAAGTAGCCTAGTGTCTAGTAGTACCCAGCTGCTGTGCGAGATGCAGTCAGAGACCCTCAGGCCAGAGTCGAACAGTGTTTGAAAGTAATTCATGGCGTGTCAAACACCTTTCCCTGAATTTACTCCAACTGTGAATGACACATCATGGGCTAGTTGATTATGTCGCCAGGCCTCCTCACAGACTCATACACAGAAGCCCAACTGGTCCTTGTGCACCTGCTCCCCAGGAAGTAACCTTTTTATGCCTGGCATAATTCATTCATTCACTCACTCATTCTTTTCCCTCTAGACCAGGGGTCTTCAACGTTTTCAGGCCAAGGACCCCTTAGTTGAGAGAGAGATGAGGCAGCGACCCCCTCTACATTTTGCATAAATGCGTTATGCAGATTTTCTTCGTGTTTGACAGCACCTTCATCAGTCTATGTTGGATTCATATTAATGTGTATTTTCAGGCATTTAACCACTTAAATCGTCAATAGTGTGTAAACTTGACCTTTCACTCTGTTTGGTCTGCTCTTTGTTTTACCTCTACACCAAACCTATTTGCCAAAAATAGCTGCGAGGCGTTGAGAGCTTGTAGATCTACTATTTTTGGCTAAAGTTCTCCTCGGAATAGGGATGCGAGCATTCAAGTTGCTAATTTTAAAGAATGATCCTATCACACAAGTATTTGGCGGCCACCCTGTAGTAACTCTAAGGACCCCCTAGGGGTCCCGGACCCCCTGTTGAAGACCCCTGCTCTAGACAAACTGAACCGCAGTCGCTCTCTCTGCCATCGGTGTAGTCTACAAGATAAACTGCTAAATGAGCAGTGATTCCTATAGGCTATTGCAATAATATTGATACTTATTAAATTGTGTGTATGTGTGAAAATGGAACGCATTCACGGAATCAGCGGCTACTCAAAGAGCCCTCTTTCCCTCCTCTCTGGCTATCATTCAAGTGTAGCTTGTTTGTTAGTGTGGTGCGGTGCGGTGGTAGTGTGTGGCAGTCATGATGTCATCACCAAAATGTCAAAAGGCAGAGCAGGAGTGACAGACATAAGATTTTTTTCCCCTCCAAAGTAATGCGTGTGGATAGTTTTTTGTCTTAAAGTCAGTTGCTATAATTCATTAAAAATGTAAGTCTTTCAGAGATTTTATAAGTGCCACTTTCTGTGGCCCTGATAATCCCATTGCAGTTTTGCCTGCTGATGAATCTACATAATGTAATTAGATTATGTAGATGATATGCAGAAGCCTTATTTCATCATATTCTTATTTAATCTGCTTACTTAGCCGCTCAGAAGCCACCAGAATACAGTAAATCAAGTCAATGTTAAAAAAAAATCTACACCTGCTTCAATTTTAATCTTAAAATGTGCAACACTTTAAAGCTCTATTATGTGATTATTTTTTCATTTCTGTTTCTGGTTTGACATGAAGTTACAAATTCAATTTCTCCCCAGAGTAAGCAGGCAGGCCCTATTGGCTCATTTTAGCACTTGTGTAGGAGACCCGGGTTCAAATCGGGAGGGGGGGGGGGGGCTACATTTACAGTATACAATACCCACTAATTAAGACTCTAGTGTACACCATTGCAATCAGGCTACACCATGGGCTAGGTCTGAACATCACATCCTCATGTGTCAACTTGCTTTATTGCATTAACGCAATGCAATAAAGCAAAATACTAATTTTCAGTTAATGGCTAATCTTTGAAAAGTAGAACATTTAAAATCTTTATTTTGTGTGATAGACTGGTGCTGAATATTTTATTAGTCACAATGAACATCACTAGAGACTAGAGCTCTAGACTCTCTTCGTTCTCCGGTTTCTAAATTTGATACTATCCTGCAGTATAACGAATAGGATCTTTTCTTCTTCTTGTAATTTCTGCACTTATTCAGTCAGCAAGGTTTTCTTTCTTTTCTTTAATGGGTGCCCTTGCCCTGCCCTCACAAACGTCTATGCATAACCCTGCTGCTTTATCATTCTCCTTTGAAAGCTATGAGTTAATACGTTTAGGCAGTCCAACCCACCTGGTAGTGGAGACTGGAGACCTTTTCCTCCATCAAACGTCAAAGCCCAACACTCATGTTCGCCATGAATCTAAATGAGATCTCTCCTTTTCTTTCATCTGTTGACCTATCTTTGCGATCTGCCTGTTCCAAGTATGCCATGTCAGTCTTATGCCCAATTTACACTCAACTGTTGTTGCTATGCTTAAAACATTGTATCCATAAGCTCACAACGCAATGCATCCGTAATGTGCTATGAGCTTATAGATCAGCTATTTTCATCACATCACATGTATATACAAACGTGACACGACTACATCACGGTCTGTTACCAGGCAGCCCACGTCCACACTTTGTTACTGCTCTGTGTATTATGGTAGACCGGGAAGGGTTGCCTTGCTTCCTCTGAGAGGTCATGTGTTTGCATGTCACCTCTCCACATGGACCCAAATGAGAAATGTGCTCCATGGCCAAAACAACTCACTTAAAGGCAGAGAGCATTGTTCTCCCTCCGTATTGTTTTTCCTCTCAGCAGGGGAGCCACTGTTTATAATACACTCGCATCATGTACTATATCAGATGCCTCCCTAGCAGAAGAGGGGTGATGGAATATTGTGTTGTGTGCAAACAGCATTCTATTGTAAGACTACACCTCAGTGTCTTCAGGGAAATGGACAAACCTCCTTCCTTGTTTTTCGTTTTTCCTCGCTATCCCTGCTCACAATAATTCTACGGTTGAATCCCACAGATGTGGATGATTATGCATGCTGGGGTATTGATCCAACAGACCAGTAATATCATCTATGGCAGACAGTTTTCTGTTAACCTTTTTTCGTAGGTTTGTAACCATGGGGATGTGGTTCTCTCTCTTTAAGAGATGGTGTGTGTGTGTGTGTGTGTGTGTGTGTGTGTGTGTGTGTGTGTGTGTGTGTGTGTGTGTGTGTGTGTGTGTGTGTGTGTGTGTGTGTGTGTGTGTGCGTGTGCGTTTTCTGTGTGTGTGTGTGTGCGTGCATGCATTTGTGCGTTCGTATGTGTGTACTGTGTGTATACATCTGGTTTTGTGTCTATGTGCATCTGTGCTTCGGTGTGTGCCTTTCTGTGTGTGCAATGCATCGATGCGTCTGTCTTTGTGTGTGTGTGTGTGTGTGTGTGTGTGTGTGTGTGTGTGTGTCACCCACAGACTACAGTACATGCATGTTGTGAGTAATGGGCTTCATGTATCCATCCTCTCACACCGACGGCCGGAGTGTAACCATGGCAACGGCAGGTTGTTCCTAGCCATCAGTGGGGCTGGTGAGGAGGGACTTGAAAGGGAAACGCAGAAGCTGTTGCTCTCATCTGCTTCGCTCGCCCCTCTCTCTCTCTACCACCACAGCTGGTGGTGTGTTTGTGTGTGTGTGTGTGTGTGTGTGTGTGTGTGTGTGTGTGTGTGTGTGTGTGTGTGTGTGTGTGTGTGTGTGTGTGTGTGTGTGTGTGTGTGTGTGTGTGTGTGTGTGTGTGTGTGTGTGTGTGGGGCTGGCCTGACAGCGCGACAACACTGCCACCTTATGACCTGAAGCAACAACACACGCACACACAGGCACACACTGCTTGCACACACACCCCCAAAATAAATATATTTTAATTGGGGACCCCCACCCTGACAAGCACTTGGAATTGTAGGTATTACATTTAATGTGACTCGGTTCCGCAGATAAATATTGTGAAAATAATAATCACAATTATATAATAATGAATAAATAATAAATTAAATCGAAGAAATGCCTTGAGGAAAATATGATGGAATTTCTTCAAACGTTTCTTGTTGACCGGGGTCCTTCAGGGGTAATTGGCCCACTCCTTTTTTTCTCTCCTGTACACCAATTTTCTTCACCAAAAATTGGCGCTCTTCAAAGAGCCCAACGCATTGCAACACGATGCGTTATGAGCTTGTAGATGAGCTCGCTATTTTGCTGAATGTTCACCTACAGCAGTGTACCCCTAGGGGTACACAGAGGTACCACACAGGTTACTTGACAGAATGGAAAATGTTACTGTTATGTTTCATGATAAAACATTGACAAATGTATGTGAACATGTTGTTCTCTAAAGCTTTAAACCAAATTAAGTAAGACATTTGACCAGAAAAACTATAGACGGGTTTCTGGTCCACGTTACACTGATAAAACTAGATGCGTGCGCAGGGTCCGTACCAAAATTAGCCAATGAAACCAGCGCTCCCCAAAACGACAGGTTTGGGGATTGGACGGAATTGATTACATGATACAATCAGCTGTGCATTTAGTCTCAATGTTTGTAAACAAGAAACCCGTCTATTACTGAATAGAAAACAATAGGCCACTTATTTTTTTTATTTTCAACATATTGACATTAAAAATTTACTTTTTTTCAAAATGCTGTATTTGATTAAAGGGGGTACTTGTATTCAGCAATCAGGAAAAGGGGGTACTGAAGCCCCAAACATTTGAGAACCACTGACCTACTGTATTATGACATGCCATGACATCCCAACATAGTGTGATGCTTGGGTTTATGTGTTTAAAAGGCATGTAGGTCCATTGGCAGTGATCATCTGGAGATGGTGTCTTTAGGGGATGTAGCAATGAGTTCTGCTCATTTCAATGGTGGAACGCTATTGAAATCCAGAAGTTTGTTATGTAAAAGTTCATTCAAATATCTTGTGAGAGCCTACAAATCAAAGTTTTACTTCATGCTCGATAGTTTCGAATTTCAGAATAGAGCTGTCCTATTCACAGATGCAAATTAAATTGTCTGAGATCATCTTAATTGCTCCACTTCAGTTGAGAGACCCATTTCCACTTCAGCACTAAAATGTTCTATTAACTTGGCAAACCATTTAACTCAGTTTATGGGACACATTCAACCCATAATGATGTTTTAAGCACAGAATGTATACACTTATAGTTTCAATATAAAATGACAGATAGATTGTTTAAATAATATCTTAATTCCATTTGATAGTTCTTCTTCTTCTTGTTAAACTAAAAGAAATAACAGCACGTTTGTTTCTGTCTGAACAAGTAAACACCTTGCACCTTATATTGCCTTCAGAAATGTTCTGATTTTCAAATGTGTTTACAGTATATCCTGTTTAATCTCTAATAGCATCATTTTCGTCAGAGAGTTCAGATTAGAAGAAACAACATAATAACTGGATTTGATGTGCTGTTGCTGCCATCTGGTGGTGGTGGTGGTTGTCAACATCAGCGTCAAGGTGAACTCAGGACAACAGAACAGCATGGACAGTCACAGCTGACAGAGGAACTGAACAACTGAACTGATGCCCCATCAGACAGGGTTAAAGGGATATTTCACTTTCAAAAAACGTTTATGAACACCCTGAACAGTTTTTAATTTGCCTGATTCAATTAGCCCAACCCTACCCTCCCCTGCCCCTTCTTTGTATATACTTACTGTTTGTTTAGACTTACTGTTTTCTTTTTTTGTTCTATAATTTTTTTTCCTTTACATATCTACTGCATAGTAGCCTACTGTGTTCTATTCGTCTGTCATTCAATGTTATATGAGATACTTAAATGGTTTCCTCTGGAAATAAGCTTAGTCTTTTCATGGATCTCCTTTTAGTAGACCTTGTACCAGTGAACTGTACCGTCATGAAACTGTACCTTTTCCTATGCAAACTTCTAATAAAGTCTTCAATCAATCAATCCTCCTCCTCCAGGAGGAGGGCCCCCATGCACACCCATTGTAACTTCAAACTCCATTTTAACCATGATAGATTCATTAAAACTACATTCCTAATACGTGAGCAGGCCATGTTTTTTTTTATATAACTTTTTTCATTTATTTTTAATAATTTGGTATTGCATTACATTTGATCATTTTCCCAAAGAATTATTAAAAATAAATGAAAAAAAAAAAACACGGCCTGCTCACGTATTAGGAGGGTAGTATGAGTTACCAGGAAAAAAATGGGTGTTTTTAATGAATCTATCATGGTTAAAATGGAGTTTGAAGTTACAATGGGTGTGTATGGGGAAGGGTCCTGGAGGAGGAGGGCCTGGTAACATTTACATCAAATATCTAAATATTAAAAACTGTTCAGGTGTTCATAAAAGCCTGATTAGATGATGAAATGACAAAACAAAAAAGAAATTGACACGTGAAATATCCTTTTGAGGAGAGTGGGATCTGGGGAATGCATTATTGTCAAAACAAACTAAAAAAAATACTTCGATTTTATATCGCCTGGCTGTTGTTTTACTTGGCTCATACAGACAATTTTAATTGAACCGTCTGGGACAAATTGTTGTTCATTTGAATAAGATCAGGACTCATTTGCAGGGTTGTTGCAGGGTTACACATTGCACTTTACCCTGCAGCAGTTTCACAAATTACCATCTCAGGCCAAATCTAGGATGTTAATTTATGTACATATTAATTGACTGTAGTTCCATTAGTTGGAAGTCATACTGTAAGGGCAGACGCATAGGGAGCTAGGGTGGCTTTATTTGTGTTCGGTCAAGCTTGGTGCCGGAAGCTATCTATGAATCAGGCATTACTGTAGCGTCAGCTAATGGCAAACTCTTATAGTCCTCATCAGTCTTTCTAAGTTAGCTGCAGCTTACCGCAAAACCTGCTGTCTCTTGTGAGCATTTCCTAATCATAAAATGCTCACAGGAGACATAACAATATTATATTGTTATGGTGTTAAAGCACAGTAAATGTGTTAAGCTAATGTGTTTTTCATTGGTTTAATAGTTTTGATGTTGCTGTACACCTTCATTAGGTCATGGGTTACTGAAACAAGTGTTGTTATCCCCCTAAATGGGTCTAAGGTTTCATCTTCTGGCACCATCATCTTCTAAGTGTGCGGAAATCTCTTCTATCAGTTTGGACTCATCGATGCTTCCAGCATCTTGGCAAAGATTATCTGGGTGGGGCACTGGTGATCCTGCTATTACCGTCATGTTTCTGAAAAGAATCCCTCAAGCTCTAATGGAGCCGGATCAATACAGATGGATCATTTACCTACGTTTCCTTTTCATATCGCAACCAACACCGCCACTGGGAAACTGCATTCATCTCAATGTGCAATTTTGAGAGGCTCCATTTAAGATATGTTTTCCTCTCCACCCGTTGTATTTGTTTTTACTAATCTAATTCCCCCAAACCGCTCAGAGCTATGAGTGTGTAATTTGAAGGAGAGTAGCCTGCAAAATGAGCCGTTAGATTGAAAAACAATGAAGACATGGAGACCTTTAATGAATTTCTTGATTAGGCCACAACTTTAGTGGCTGTTCCGTCAACGTCCTATCTCTTGAATTCAAGAGTTGCCATCTATGTTGCACGTGAAAGTGAAACTTTTTCCTCTTAAATCCCATGTGATGGTATTCCGGTCTTTCCAGAAAAAATCACAGAAGTGCAGTGCACCTCCTCCCCAACCTTTTGAGTGACAACAAACTAAGGCTCATCCTACATCTCAGCGTTTGTGGAAATCTCTTTCAAATGACTCTTGATTTTCGCAGCTCAGCTCTTCTCATATTTGTACTTGATTACATAACCACAATGAGGCAAGGCTTTGAGGAGGGGAGGAGAGCTCATACCAAAGACTGAATTCAGCAGAAATAAACAGCCCATTTTGTGCTTTTTTTCTACTCAGCACATTGGCTGCTGATCTCTGACTCTTGCTCTGCGTCAAAGCTGTTTCCTGTAAATGGTGAAACTCTGCCCTAGCCCTGTGACCTGTAGCTGGGCTCTGAGGGAGTATTCTGTGTCCGATACTGCTTTTCCCTCCTCCTTCCCTGCCTCCTCTTCTGCTTCTGAGGTGAATCTGCCACCACAGAGCGAAGGACAGATCCAGATTGAAGATATCCTTCTCCTTAGAACCGCTCCACAGATGTGAATGGATGAGAGTGATTGTGCAGCTTTTTCTACTGACTGATGCGGTCTTGACTTTGCTCTGCAACCTCGAATGAACTTTTCATTTTGAAGGCACTTATTTGATTGGGTGTATTTTTTGTTTTGTGTTTTTCATTGTGTTTGACACATAGACATAGGCATAGATCGTGCAGCTTGAGATTTCATCCCTATTGCCTGTGGAAGTTATTGATTCTTCAATGGACGATTTCCAAAACCACCTTTTTGTTTTGTTTTGCATCAACAGCCAGTTATGAACAAGCATATCTTTACTTTTGCTGCTGAATTACATCAGTTACTTTAGGTTTTCACAACATACTTCTCTCGGAGTCGGGAGTCATTCGGCCCAGTTGTTTTTTTTCCAGCTGCGTAAGTTTCTGATCTGAGGATTCTGACTTCATACCGATATCCCATATTAGCCTAGTCATCCAGCCACCATGCCTGTCCGGATCATGTGCACCATCTCCTTCGCTGCCGATGACGAGCCCGGCATGGGATCGGGCAGGGACGGCTTCGAGGACCACTACAAGCGGGTGAAGAAGGGCTACGGCGACGGCGAGTCTAGGGACTACCTGGAGGGGGACGACGAGCAGGACGGCGTCGACGACGAGGAGTCCGACGGCGGCGGGGTGGATGACCTTGCCGCGTTCTTCGGCGGATGCTCAGTCCACGGAGCCAACCACGTCTTCGTGGAGGAAAGGAAGTTTGGGATCCGCCAGGGCATATGGGCCATCTTCTTCACCACGGCCCTGTCCATGTTAATCCTCCAGGTGGTGGACAGGGTGATCTACTACCTCCAGTATGACCACATCACCATGCTCGACGAGAGGGTGGCGGACAACATGACCTTTCCCGCCATCACCTTTTGCAACTTCAACACGTTCAGGAAGTCTCAGATGAGCTACAGTGACCTCATCTTCATGGGACCCCTGTTGGGCTACGAGGACAACATGGCCCCAGGGATCCCGCTGGCCCCGGAGCCGGATCGCCAGGGGGCTCGCTTTAGCCTCGACGAGTTCTTCAACCGCACTCGACATCGCATAGAAGACATACTGCTGGAGTGTAACTTCAGGGGCTTGGAGTGTGGCCCCGAGAGCTTCAGAGAGGTAGGCATTAGAGAACGTGGGTGAATAACATAACCTTGGGTAGAACAAATACGTATTTTTTTTTTAAAGCATACTTTTTTTTCTCTCTCTCTTTTATATAAATCAGTAACACAATATGTCATGAAAATAATGCTCCAACAACAATAGGACAGCTTCAACTTAAGCAGCACAGTGTGCTGTTGTTGGACCGTCGCCATTTCAGCACTTAGCAAATGAAAAAACATTTTTATTTCAGTCTGAGAAGTTATTTGATTTCTTCATTGCGAGTGTTGTGCGATAGCTTCTTGTATATTAATCGCTGGAAATGTTTATGTTGTCTTGATGCTGATGTCATGGCCAAGACTGGGCTTTCAATCTTAATGGCTAAATGATGGTTGGAGAGAAAAAAAACTCTGCAATAATTTCAATACATTCCAACTGTGTAGATTAGAATTTGCATATTTTAACCTATACTACTTGTTCAGTAACAATTTCTGCTACTCTTATATATGATTGATGTATTTGAGATACATTTTTAGGGAAATGTGGGACTGGGAAATGTTGATTTGTGTTTATCAGAATAGCAGAAAGCATAGCCGTTTAGAGTTGACAGAAAATAGATTGTGCCACTGTTTGTTGTGATAAATTGATGATAAATTGCTCTAATGCCAGGCTAGCACTTTGAAACTTTATTTTGTGTTTAGGTTGCTTTGCTTATACTCTTGAACTTAGATTAGTTCTTAGATCACGTTTTACATGTCCAAAGTCTAAATTGCTAATTAAAATGCTTGCCCTCATTACTCAGGGCTAATTCAAACCGTTATTACAAATGGCTGTTGTTGCATATAAGATGTGTTCTTCTTAGTCACCCTGACCAGTGCGATAAGGGTTGTTCAAATCAAAGATCAAGTTTCATTATTCAAAGTCTCACAGATACCTGCAGTTGAACTAAACAGCCATAGAAGGAAACATTGCCTTATTCTCAGAGCTGTAAGAGTAGTCTCGACATCTACAGTAGGGCTTTCTGGTTGCTGCATTCCCTTGAGCATTCACAACAGCTGAGACGCAAGTGGAATACCAAATGAGTTTGTTGTGTTGACAATATCCTACCATCAGTCTATTGATTTCCCTGACCTTTGCACAGATATGGACAGGTCTGCACTGACTGCTAATGTATGTCCAAAAGCTAAGATCAAAGTGTAAATACTGTAGATATCACACATCCCTTTTTAGAACACTATACAGTATTTTTATTGCAGAAATCTAGTGGCATTAATGTGGAAATGTAACTTGGTTACCATTTGCACACTCTCAGAGGTAAATGAATACTGAGGATTTGATTGTGGGGGCTTGTCAACAGGCACATGCACACATAGACATCAAAGGGGGCTTGAGCCCCTGCTATTTTATCCATCTGTAAAAGGTGCCCTCTCTAGACCATTAATGCAGCTTTTACTATGGTGAAAGAAATGCAAATGTCCTCTTTCCATGCCATACCTGAAGGAAGCATTCAAGAGAATTGCCTTGTTCTCCTGAACTTGAATCCATCATCTTGTGTTGAAAGAATTGCCCTCTCTGTGTAGAAATCCATGCAATTACGCCACATCTTAAGTATTGACTTGATTATGCCTAGTTCAGTGTGGTATCAAGCACCGAAAATAGCCGACCTCCAACGTCTGCTATTTTTGATATTTTCACCAAAAGGCCCTTTTAGAAATTTCAGCCCCTGCCTCTCTAATGTTCTCTGCACATCCCTGCTTGTCAGCACAGGTGTATAACATGCACAAATGCTAAGGAGCCATTTCCCAATTGACAAGGTTTCATTTCCCTGTCTAGTCCCAAAGGAATGAAACTCAGTCTTTGACCATTAACCTGAGCCCCTCTCTATTACAGTCTTCTACTAATGTAATCATCGATTGCTTCTCAAGCTGATCTGGACAGCAGCACTACACCGGCAGCTCCTGCACTAGCTGGAGACGGAGGGTCTAGATTTATATACAAACACATTGAAGGAACAGAGCTCAAGATAGAGAGAAGAAACGAGTAAAACTCATCCAGACTAGCAAGGCTATTTTCAGTGTGTGATACCACACTAAACTAAGCATAATCAAGTCTATACTGGAGATGTGGCGTAACGGCATGGGTTTCTACACAGAGAGGGACATCCTTTGAACATAAGATGCTGCATTAAAGTTCAGGAGAGTTTGGACAAGGCTATTCTCTTGAATGCTGCCTTCAGGTATGGCATGGAAAGAGGGCATTTGCATTTCTTTCACCATAGTAAAAACGGCATTCATGGTCTGGAGAGGGCTCCAGCCCCCTTTAGATAGGAGCAGCTATTTGATTGTTTTCTCTCTCCCTCTTTGTGGTCTAAAACTCTAAATCTCCCTATCTCTATTCCGACTGTCTTTGTTCAGCACCTGTGTGCGTGCGTGCGTGCGTCTGTGCGTGCGTGCGTGCGTATGTGCGTGCGTGCGTGAGAGAGAGAGAGAGAGAGAGAGAGCAGGCACATTGCAAATGATGTTTCTACCCAGTGCTTGTTCAATAGCTGGGGGTTGGTTAATGCTCTGTAGACAAGGCAAGGGTCAGGTTACGGCATTTTCAGTCCTGGGGCAGAATGTGAGCCCCCTTCAGACCAGCGATCCAAACCCCTGCTTCCTGCCCCCCCTCCCTCTCCCCCCTCCCTCGCTTGCTTTTCCACCAAACTCAGCATCAGCGTCAGAGCCCGGGCCGCAACTCCGGTTTCGCCCTTCTCGTGAGTCCTGTCTCCTCAAGAGCATCTGTCTGTTTACCCTGGCCTCAGGCTCTCACAGACACACACATAGACACACCGTCAGACAGACAGTCGGCAAGGGAATGCTTTCAAGTAGAGGGGGAAAATTAAATGTCAGGTCTGGCCGCACACACCGCCCGGCTGCAAGACAGTAAATACTTATAGTTCAGCACTTCCCTTATGGAGCTGTAGCTCAGAAATTGTATCAGGGTAAAGCGTAATGTAATCATTCTCAAGCCTATATGCTGTGTTGTATTAGCGAGGCAAGTATATATATATCGTCACTGTCGGGCAGAAACCTTGTATCTCCAAGTTTCAAATTTGTACATTTTTCGCAAAGTAAAGCCCTGCTTCATCATACAAGGCCGTCGCACAAAAGTAATGAAAACAGCAGATCTACAAGCACACAATATATATATATATATATATATATATAGGCCTACTGTATGATCCCATAGTTTTGTATTTGCCAGTTCTTCAGAAAACAGCTGCATCGTATGCAGTACAAACACAGAGTGCTGTGCTTGTCCTTCAATGGTTCATTCATTTACAAGATGTTTTGTATGACCCCTTAAACCAGCGCTATTCAACCTGCGGCCCGGGGGCCGCATGCGGCCCCTGCAGCATGTCTATGCGGCCCGTCATGGTCATACCAATACAAATATATTTTGTCTACTTTCAGTGTGGACAAATAATTTTTCATTTTCGCTCCAAAATCACTTTCTTGTTTTATACAATATTTTGTTTATTCCAAAAGAAGAAACTTCACCACTTCATCATTAATCATTCCATAACAATCTTTTTATTAATTGAGGATTGGCCTTATAGATGGAAATGTGTCTTTTTTCTGTGTGTTTCCTTAATTTTTAGGGTGTTACAAAATCATTGTCTAAAATGTCCAAAATTTGACTATTTTAGATTGTGGCCCTTGGACCTTTTGTAGCTTATTTTGCTTAGTGGCCACTGAGCCATCTTAAGTTGAGTATAGCCCTGCCTTAAACAGGTTTTATTTGAATCCATTTGGATCAATAAAAAGCATCCATATACAGTATGAAGCCAGCGACAGAAAGTCTGGGCCTTTTCATTTCTGTTCCAGTTACCATTCAGTTTCATTATAGACAGCAGCGTTGTCAGCTTAGATGTTTACACCCCCGCCTACAGAATCTCCTCCCATCTAGCCGGGTCAAATGACACTAGATGAAAATAGGGTTGGATCCATTTGCTCTCCAGAGTATTGACTCCATGATGAACTGCTTGTCATTACAGAGTCTCCGTTTTGAAGAAGATGGCAAGCACTTGTCAAAGTTTTCCCTCTCCTCTAGGAGGTGACATCATCACATCATTAAATATTTATGCTGCTTGACTGCAAGCTTCCCTGCTGTTCTTTGGCATTTATTCTCCATTTCCAGTTTAATATTTCGGTGCCCTTTGTAATGCAAAACATAGCCATATATGGCCAGCACTCATGAGTTTGAAGCTGCTGATGAACTTCTTCCTTAGTGAGGTTGAAATAATTTCGCTCAAAATTAAAAACACTCCATGTAACTTGAAGCTAAAGTAATTATGCAGGGGAACATTTTCCCTCTCTAAATCTTCTTTTAAAAACAGTTCTGGCAGCCAGAACTTATCGATTAAATACGTTATTTGGATTCCCAACTTATCACTGGGGTGATCAATATGTTCCCAGAAGTTAATTTCCGCCCTGGCAGATGTTCGCCTCTCTCTACTGATATAAGTACTGTAGGCCTACCAACTTGACTATCATGTCTCACTGTAAACACAAGGGGGCAGTGTTTCACAATCTTTTTGGAATCTGGCGCTCTCTGCTCTCTGAGACCAGTTTCCAGCAGTAAAAACTCTGCTTTTTGTAAGAGAAATAAATGTCCCGTGAATTCCTTTTAATCCCATCTCTAATGATCTCTAATGAGCCCTTTGATTCCTGCTCCAGGATCATAGAGCTGAGCCAGTGGCTTGGTGAAGAAGCACTTACATTGAAAGAGGCATTTTCTAGGGCTGGGTATGAGCCAACTCACTCTACAAGCAGCAAAATGTTGGTGTGACATGTTCCAATATAACAAGAAGATAATAATAATCATCATGATATTCGATAATATATTTTTGGATACTGCAGAAAAGGCAAAGGATGAAAATAAAGATAAACAACAATCGGGTCTATGTCAGCCTAATAAATTAATAAATAAAAATAATGCTTTTAGTGCTGCACTGTCACCAACAGTCCATTACTCGGGTGTTGTTTGTCCTTCATACCCCTCATTATCAGTGACAGCGGAGAGAGACAGGGATGACATTCAGCAAAAGGTTCCGGCTGACCGGGGACTCACAGACCAGAGCCTTGCAACCATGTGGCACGTGCTCTAACCACCTTGCTATTAGGCTGCCTCTGTGCTTCATAATTTGTTGTGCCCTCAGGACTCTAGGAATGGCTATTATCTCTCTCTCTCTCTGTCTAGCTAGCTATATATCTATCTCTGTCTCTCTCTTTTTCTTTTCTCTTTCTGTCATCTCGTTCACTTTTCTTCCTTTCCCCCTATTTCTCTCTAAATCTTCAGATAACGCTACTATCTCTCTGTAGATGGACTCTGTGAGTCAGGGTGACCCAGGTAAGATAGAACAACAGCGGCGCGTACTCCATCACTCCCTCCTATCACTCAACGCATGTCTCTGTCCCTGATGATGAATCGCTGTTTTAACGAAACACCCTTTTTTAATCAAGGCACTCGTCACTCTTCTTCTGCGAGATAGCGGTCAGTGTCCGGATGCACAGCAACCTGTATCCTGCATCCTGAAACCCAGACTGATTGATAGTACCTGGTTGCGTGCTGCATCGCAGCACGTGAACTTGGAGATCTGCTATTTTCCGGTGCATGACGCTCAGCCAAGTGTAAATCAGGCCTTAAAGGTTGTGTATGTCGTGAGGTTTCTTCAGTGCCCAACCATACTTCATCACGCCAAATACTAATGAGTCATTTGAGTGGCAAAGAATGAAGGGGTAGGGCTTTCATTTCATTCTTGTGGTAAGATTAATGCTGCCTAATAAAGTGAAAATGAGGGATAATCCAGCCCTGTTGCAGCAATTATATATGAATAAGACATATGACAAGTGTCTGATGTTGGGCCAGTAGCCACTTATCTGCAGCTAATTAGGCTGAGAACTTGGCCCTTAATGGCTCCTTACAGAGCTACACCTCTGCTTTTTACCACTGCTGAAATTGAGCATTTGGCCTCGATTGACAATGGTTTTCAGGGGGGCTGTTAAGGGGAAGGTGTAGTTTTTAAGAGTGTTGCGTTCATATACTGTGCGTTTGTGCGTGCGTCTGTGCGTGCGTGCGTGCGTGCGTGCGTGTGTTTGTGTGTGCCTGTGTGTGTTGGCAGGTGGTCATTAAAGAGGCCAGATTTTTATGTTACCTAATAGCTATTCACCTCTATTTAACAACATCGGGGAAGGATATGTAGGTTGCAATGGCTACTGCAGCACTAATTTAACATAAATACAGGCTAGATGCAGAACCAAGCACTTTTATGATGGCCATTACCCTGTGGCTTGTAC